>NC_142683.1:10885000-10912500 GCF_964200805.1 Pocillopora damicornis | reverse complement strand
AGAACAACAAGTAAACTTTACAGCTGTTATTATTGAAGTGTGACTTTTCATTTTTATATAAAGAAGGGCTTGTATTTTGCACCAAAAATAAAAAGATGTAATATTTTTTTGGGAGATCCAGTGATTGGGACATTTAAGAAATTAAATTATGAAAGGAAACTTGGTTGGTACTTCTCACTACTAACAAGTCTTGTTAACAAATATTTTCAGATCAGAGTTTCAAATAAAGTAAATTGAAGACGTCATTTAAAAGGTGTTTTTCTCAAAGGGAACATTGACTACCTCTGTCTAGTCTGCATGCCAAATGTTTACAAAGTGTGTGGATGATCCACAAGTATTGGAACTCTTACAAAAATGTTTTGTAAGAATAATAACAGCAAAACAAATTACAGCAATTAGTCACAAGAACAGAGCAAAAAACTGAAAAAAAAAAAAGCAACAACAATCATGAAAAAAGAAAGATTAATTAGGTGTTGAATTTTTTTGGATCTCTAAATTTCATCTCTCCCCCGCAGTGCAAATATTTGAATTTTCATATATCTAAAATCTTCATTCCCTTGAATGTTTATTTGGACCCAATTCATTGACCAGCTCCCAGTTGGCTTGTTAGCTCAATTGGTAGAGCGCTGCACCGGTATCGCAGAGGTCGTGGGTTCAAATCCCGTATGGGCCTGAATTTTTTCAGGTCCAATTTACAACTACTCGTTTCAGTGGTGTTCTTAGCTGCGAAGATCTCTTAATTTCATCTCTCCACCGCTGTGCAAATATATGAATTTTCATATATCTAAAATCTTTATTCCCTTGGATGTTTATTTGGACTCAATTCATTGACCAGCTCCCAGTTGGCTTGTTAGCTCAATTGGTAGAGCGCTGCACCGGTATCGCAGAGGTCGTAGGTTCAAATCCGGTATGGGCCTGAATTTTTTCAGGTCCTATTTACAACTACTCGTTTCAGTAGTGTTCTTAGCTGCGAGGATCTCTTAATTTCATCTCTCCACCACAGTGCAAATATATGAATTTTCGTATATCTAAAATCTAAATTTCATGATCTTTAAGTTATAAACATTTACATGTATGTATATCTCATGGTAAGTTTTGTATAGCATACCTTTTATTGAGCCAAAGTTTTAAGCCTCTGAAATTACTCCTTTTCTTAAAACCTTCACATTCAAGGTATTGAGAATTTCTTAGAATTTATGTGGACCTCAGGGTATTTAAATTGCCTCAAATTCAATTCCCAGAGATTCTCAAGAGTTCCACACTTCTTTAGAGCTCCGCAGCAGTGACCAAGACAGAATGAGAAGGGGGGGGGGGGGTATTAACCCTTTACACTCTAACATCAGCGTGCATATTCTCCGTATTGTCCTCTATACATTTCATCCTGTGCTGACAAGGATAATTTTTTTAACAATCAAGCGCTTGCTTAGTTGGTGATCATTTAATTTATTCTCATGACCTAAATTTGTGATTTGAGGGTGATATTGTATGGAGAAATTAGATGCTGGTCACTCTTAAGGATCAAAGTGTTAAGGGTGTTATTAAGATGTCAGGCGATTGATAAAGGTGTGAAAACAGCTGTCACTTAGCTGCTGACTACAATTTAGTTAACCTGCAGATTTCTTATTACTGTGTATGTTTACTGGTAGTTGTCGATATCAAACGGCATTAAGTTGTGATTAGAACATTTGATCAAAGATTTACACAAGCTTCAGGTGATTGAAATGCCGTGATGTTTTTACCACATTTGTGGCATCTTACAAGATTTTTAATTGAAAAGATGCAGACACGGTAAAATGCGACCTTTTTTATTTGATATTTTATACAACAATTCAAAAAATGTATAAGTTTCAAACGTTTTTCATTGCTAACTATTGTATTTGGTATTCTTTACCCAGTTGTTTAAAATTTTTTCCTCTTTGATCATTTGAGTTGCCAAGAACAAAATTTTTTTGCTAGAAATTAATTCAGTCAGAATAATTTTCATAGTGCTCTAGAATCTAGTAAAATCTACATAAATTTTCTCATGTGCACTGTTGGGTGATGCAGACAGTTTTAACAGTGTCCCTTATTTTTCTTTTCTGAGAGATCAGAGCCAATGATGACACAACAGATGGTTTATGGAGGTATAACTAAGTTGACAAACTGCATATTTTATACTTTCTCTGTTTTTAGTATCATGAAACAATCAAAGAAGCTTTGGATGCTGTGAAAGATGATGGCGTCATAATTGTACACAGTGGTGTGTATGATGAACAGCTGTCAATCAGCAAGCCTGTTGCAATCATTGGAGCAGGTACACTATAATGTTACTAAATTATTTCTAGAACCATAGTAAATGTTTCAAAAAGTGGTCTCTAAATTAATCTTTAACTTACAATGAAAAGTCTGTCATTAATTAGAGTGTCATCTCCGGTGGTCTCTACGTTGATCTTTACCTTACAATGAAAAGTCTGTCTTCAGTTAGAGCTGCATTTTAATTCATAATTTGAACTTCCTACTGACTTGCCAATCCAAAACTGTTCCCTCTGATTACTTTTAGAGATAATTTGCAGCCAGCCATTGTCAATGTAGGGAAAGGATATTTACATGCTGTGGGTTTCACACTGCCCTCCCCCCCTCGCTCCCCAGCTCTCCAGTTTGCATATAAGGGGCCTCTCTAGACTAGGTATGTGTCTTTCAACATCAACGATTAAAGGGATTTTCATGATAACTGTCACTACTTACTCTTTCCAATTTGTTGTTTGATTATTTTCCATTTTTCCTTATTGAGCTCATCCAAACCTGCGTGTGACATCTTTAAGACCCAGGGTGTATAACTTGGATTTTGAAGGAAGGCATGAAGTGTCTTCCAGGGCAAGGTTCTGAATTATGGATCATGCTTGTCATGATACATTTATGATAAATGACTGTTTTTCATCTCCAAATCCTAAGACAGACAAGACATCATGAAAAGTTAAGTTTCAGTTAAAATTTTAACCAAAAATGAGCAACTTGCTCACAGGATGGCTTCTTTTCATCGACAGCTAAAAGTGAAGATGATCCTGTCGTCATTCAGTGTGACTCCTCAACAGTTGTCAGTTTCAGTGCTGGTTCAGGCAGCTATTTCCTCGGGCATGTCACCTTGAAGGTATGTAGAGGAAACTGCTTCAAGGGGTAATGTCAATACAATAGGGAACCTTAGGAAAAAATCGTCCAACGCGCGCTACTTTTAAAGAAACCATTAAAAACTATAAATGACTGTAAAGCTTGTTAAGTATAGATTGCGAAAGAAACAAAATTTGTCAAAGTTTTGGTTTAAGTAAGCGTGCGAGCCTTTAAACTCAACTCTTTTGTGCGTTTATATCTGACGAACACTCTGGCCGATTTTTATGAAAATCCATCAAATCTACAGCCCTTGTTGATTCGTTTAAGTGGAGGTAACTCGCGCAAAAACAAACCTCGAATTTTTGGCCTCCTAAGAAATTCACAGTTTTCGCACCTCATTTAAGCGCGTGTCCATGCGGTCATGCCGCCGACGAATGAAACGCAACATCGAACCCCCTAGCAAATCTCGTGACAAAGTACTCCTTTGAAATTCGCGGGAAAGGTCATTTTGCAAAACTGGGAACACGAATTAAAACGAAATCCAAAATTCATCAAGAAAAGCAGAAGGAAAAGTGCGCAAAGCAAGCTAGGGAAAAAGAAAACGAAACTTAGATTTATTTGGCCTGGGCTCTCTCGCGACTTTTCTCTTCTTGGCCGTTTGAGGAAGACTCTTATTTCCCGACATTTTGCGAAATATGCACAAATTTTCTTTTGTTGTGCAGTGCAAGACGCGTTGTAAACAAAATATGCAAATCAAGATCCCAGACGAGAGCCCGCGAAAAAAGTCAACACTCTGCTGGAGGCCTTTCCTATTATGACACCTTTCACTCTTGGGTACCAGTTACCCTAAAACACTCTTTCAGCCGTATCTCGCGTTCTTCATGAGATTTTACAATTGTTTTGGCGATTAAACTTAACTACTTTCTCTAACTAAATTGCAAAAAAACGAAATTTTTAAAATTTTGACCAGACTTTGTTGACGGTAACTTTACAAAAGTTAGCACAAAAATTAATAGCACTGCATTACGCGTATTTTTTTGCCGCTGGAAGATTTGAGACGAGTCGGGAGAGGTTTCTGGGGAGACTGGCACTAAGGATGATCAGTGCAAGGCGGGGTCTGACACTAAGAATGATCAGTGCCAGACCCCTTGCAGACCTCTCGCTGTTTCTTGGAAAACTTACCCCCCTTTTTTCATTTCGATGGACTTCCTTGTTCGCAGAATTGCCAAAACGGTGAATCTGAGGTGATCAGATCAGGATGTGTGGAGGTTATTGATGACTGTGGTCCTACAATCTACAAATGCAAGCTTAATAGCCTTGCTAGTGGTAGAGTGAGGCATTAGACGTCGTATTTATAATTTTTGGTTTTTTAAAAGTTCAAACAAACTTTTAGTAATGTCAGTAATATGTGGGAATCAGTGGACAGTTGATTTTATTTTTGTTCATAGCTGGTGCCACAGTTTATGTGCATGGAAGAGGAGCCAGACCAACTTTGTCAAAATGTTTTATCTTAGACTCAGAGAATGTTGGCATTTTCATCACAGATGATGCATAGGTGAGAAATAACCCACAATTTACAGCAAATTCCTGGACGCCTTTTCTTGCTGAAAACTTATGGGGCCAGTTATTCTCCCCGTCCCGTAGTCTAAACCAAACCGCGGTTTTATGTAAGCAGTGGGCCTCAGGTATTCTCTATAGGGGGGTTGATTAAATTAACTAAATTTCCTTCCACTAATAGCTTTCGGCCCTCTTTTGGCTAAATTGAAGATAGCTAAGAACGCGGTTTTATTAAACAACGGCTGAACGTTGTTTGAATAACTAGTCCGTGTAGTTTACATAAGTGTGGGTTATCAAAAGACATGAAATTTCGTACCAAAGATTTTTCGTTGTACAGCAGAGCAGAAAATGAATTGACAAAATCATTCATGACTTACCTGTTACGATATCGTATTGGAGACCCCCACTAAAACATTTTTCCGAGTTTTCCAGACAGTTTGCTTGGTCTTCATCAATACTACTGAGTGGAAAAGACCATGTAAGAGTAGGCACCAGGACCTTGCTGCAATGACCCAGCCAAGCTGAGAACTCTAACACAAATTGAAGTACTTGTATTTAAAGCTTTCATTAAAGAATCTAGGATTGCTCCTGGAGGCGCCTCAAGTAATTCTTAACCCTCGGCCGTTTTTAAAGGCCGCTTCTTGTCACACTACAGACCAATAAAATGATTCTTGTAATTGTAGGGCTACTATGAAGGAAACGATGTTTACAACAACCGTATAGCTGGGTTTGAGATTCGGTCTCACGCCAATCCAACAGTCGTGGGATGTAAAATACACCACGGTATGACGGGTGGCATATACTGTCATGACGATGTAAGTACACTTTGTTTCATTTACATGGCAGATATATTTGTGTGTTTAAAAATTAAGTGGTGTATCTTTAACTAACAGGCACGTGGTGAATTTCTGGAAAATAAGATATATTCTAACACATACGCTGGAATTTGGATCACGTCACAGAGCAATCCAACCATAAAGTAACAAAGATTTTCGTGTTTTTCTGTTTATTGAATTGCAAAATTTCTTCACGAGTCTCCTTGTTCGAAATCTTTCACGTCTTTTGGATTAAAAAAAAAAACTTCTCACGCAAAACTTGTCAATATACAATGCCGGGGAAAATTTGTCAAAAAGGAGGTGCGCACTCATCCTGAGCACACTTTGTAGGAAGTGCCTTCTGCACTTGGCGTAGCCTGCGAGAAGGTCCTCGTAATAGCGCTGCAGACCGCGCGTTTCTCCGCTCGCGGGAATATATGAGACGAATATCGGTGAGGTTTGGCGGAGGTGTGGCACTAATGATGAGCATTTTCAGTCCCAGACCTCTGGCAGACATCTAGTTGAGTTGCATTGCTCAAGGCCTCATATACTATCCCACGAGTGAAGAAACGCCCGTCCCGAAGTGCTTATGACGTGCGCATGCTCACAGGCTGCATTTGGCATTACCTCAATTTCTTGAAAAGCAACTATTTAATCTGTGATTTGCTATTTTTTGCAAACTCTGCACAAACTCCAGCATGGTTAGTTCTTCGTTCTACCCTCTGAGAGGTTTACCATTTCGCCTCTAGCTTCTCCATGACAAGATTACGGTTCATTTTCAGCTTAAGTGTGAAGTAAACTTGCTAACTCTTTTAATTTATTGTATTTTAGAAACAACGAAATCTACGATGGACAACAAGGAGGTGAGCAACACTTTTTGTATCTGAATTGCTTTGTTGTTGTCGTTACAGCTTTTTTTTCCGTGATCGCGCTCATCAATACACCATGAAATTGACATGATTATGAACATTGCGAAACTCGATATAAATGCACTGAAACCATGTAAATAAAGTTAATCACCATCATGTTTCTTTAGCGCCATTGTTGTGAACTGGGAACTTAATCAAGATTTCTCTTTAAATCCAAGCTACCTTTATTTGACTTGATTGATAATAATCTTACGAAGGCATTATGGTCTCGTTTGTCTCTTGTAGGAGTTTATGTATTCGGCGAAGGAAAAGGATTGATTGAAGGAAATAACATTCATGGTTTGTATTAATTTTGTCTCTTAGTCCCTACTTCAAGTTTGTCAATCAGGTTGTTCAAGTAATCCTTTGTGCCAGGGTTTTCTCGATTGAGTACAACAAAAGCAAAATTAACTACGACAGTCAATTGGACCTGAAAGAAAACATGGATCAATGTCAGTATCTGAGCAACTGCACACCTACCCCTCCCCTAACCCAACAGTAACCCTGACTTGTTCTCAGTTGACTGTTTTTGGGTTAGGGGAGGGGTAAGTGTGCTGTCAGGTATTGACATTTATCCCATAACAAACTCAACTTACTTGGAGTGCGTGATAACGCGAGCGACCAAGTCATGATTTTGTGTCTCATTAGCTGAGGATGGCATGAGTTTTAATGACCAATCACAGCGCGTAGAAAAGGGAAACCAGTGCAGTTTTGTAAAACTCTTGACACTCAATCCAAAGTTGTTCTTCAGCTAACTCACTGGCATGATTGATAGATACTACAACAATTCATATGACCGATTTTGTGAAACTTCTTCGGTAACTTATCAAGATGTTCTTTGGTTTTTCCCCATTCAGACAATGCACTGGCCGGAATCCAGGTCAGAACTAAGAGTAATCCTATTGTTCGCTGCAATAAAATACACAGCGGACTTCACGGGGGAATTTATGTGGTAAGTATTTACAAAAGGCCAGTATAGGGAGCTATTGATATTGTATAACATGATGAGCTGAATTGTACTCGCTCTTTTATTGGGTCTTACTTATCACCTATTGGAAAATAGACGCAAAGATGACGTCAAAATATACGGCATTTTGTTTGTTATCATATGAAACAAATAGATTTAAGTTGCTGTGCTTCTGTACAGTAATAGATCACAGAAGATGTCAAGATGTGATGAAAACGTCGGTGGCACACTCGGCTGCGTCTCGTGTGCGACTTTGTTGTTCTTATTACAAATTGACGTCATCTGTGAGTTATGTCCTCAAAGAACTAATCAAAAATCATTCATAATTCTACGTTTGTGCCCTGTTCCGCGAGTTTGTCTTTTGCAATCCGTGTTAATCTTCTCCATCCTTTGTTGCACTTGTTCTTCTTGTTCTAGTATTGCCTTCTTTGGGTTTTTTTTAATGCCCAAACAGATATTTTGTATCGCTACATAGCCCTATCAAAATAACTCAACAAAGATCCCTTAGATACTCTTCACCCAGGATGTGCACACTTGCATTTCTGAACCACGAACAAAAATGGGTATTTTCTCCTTTTGTGTGCCGCTATGACTAAAACAGCGATTCTGCATCAGATTTACCGGCTTCTCTCACGAGGAATCTTGTCGTTTTTATTCTCAGCACAGGGGAGGCATGGGACTCATAGAGGAGAACGAAATCAACAATAACACCCTGGCTGGTGTGTGGATAACCACAGATATAAACAATTAAACTGGAAAAGTACGCTGGGGGAGGAGAGGTGCTGTAAAATTTACTTTTGTAGGTGGGGGGGTGGTTACACCCACGTCTTGCCGACTTAATGAAATAGGTCATGGAAGACTTAGTTCGGAATACCTTATTTTATCCTATAACTTGGTGCAGACTGGTGAATTTCAACTGGAAAGTATTCTTAAAACACTACAATGAAAATAATACCTACATGGAAACCATCCTTAAGTCTCCATCATTGATGTTCTTCTTTGCCTTTCCTTGTGCTAGGAAGCACACCCACGTTCAGAAACAACAGGATCCACAGCGGAAAACAGGTAGAACTCGTCGACATTAGCTACATTCATCAATAGAGTAAAGTTTTCCGTTGGCAATGCCATTAATTGTTTAAAACACAACTTCATTAAAAATTGCTATTATTTAGGATTTGCTTAATCCTGCTCTGGACAATTGAAACCAACATATTTAAGGGTTAATTTCAAATTTCCAAATTAGATGAAACTGATACTGAATCTAAATGAATAGAAACAATATTTGTCTCGGTAAACTCCCTTGGGAGCTTATACACTCTCTCTATGTCTTAGCTTGCTGCTGAGTGTACCTAAACTGGACATAACAAGCAAACAATTCTGTGTAACGCTAACACTCTGCACCTTAAATAACCAAAGGACACGAAGAGACAAAATTCAGCCATAACGAACAACCGTTTTGTTTTTCAGAAATTGACGCCCATCCTAGGACTGGGGACAAACAACTGCACTTGAGGTTAAAGCACAAAGCTAAATCGAGTTTAACCGGTTTGGTCGATTTGAAATTGTAAAACACGTCCCAAGTTTTAAACTAAGTAAACATAAAAAGTGCACCGTAATTATTAAATGAAAGGCTTATCTTAAATTAAAAATAGTATCAAATTAACTTGCCTACATTATCCTCTAAACCAATTTTAGTTCTATTCGTTTACCAAACATGTTTCGTTTGACTGACCTTACTATGATGGCTTCATAACTTTTAAACTTAGTTTCAATTTTAAAACAATTGCTGAAGCTTGTCACAATGTCCCGTAAATGTTTTTAAAAGGCAAAGTGTTTAAAAGTAAACTTTGAAATCTTATTTTTAAGAAATTTATTCACTTTAAGCTTTTCCCCATTGTTGATAAACTCAGTTCTATATAAATTTATAATGCCAGTGTCACTAAGGTGATAAACTTGTCTTCGTCAAGTGTCCAGTCTGTCATTTCAGCCGATGTATTACGTTCTGAGCCGTTTCTTTTGATTGTTACTGTCGCTAATAACTTATTCGAAATACACTGCTCCTCTGAAGTAGGTTGGGGTACCTTACCTTAAAGAAAATTCGAAAATAATATTATGCGAGTGTGGACGCTGACAAAACTGCAAGCAACCCAAACTATAGTTGCCTTTTTGCATGTTGTGAAGTATATAGGCTACGATTCTCCACATATTAGTAAGGCGTCAAAACGTTATGGAAGGAAACCTTGGGCGAGTTTGTCAATGAAGGAGCATTCGGTTAGACAGCTGACATGGCTCTTCAGTGGGGACAGGGATTCTCCTCCCCCCTCCCCCCTTCTGTTCCTCAGTTATTTGTCCCACTCATACTTGGGAGCCTGACTTCGGGCAAAGCTCAAAGAAGCAAGCTTCAAACGGCCTAAGGAACTTACATTCGGTTGTCTTCCAGGTTGGAGTGTACTTCTATGATGGAGGATGTGGAATTCTCGAGGAAAACGAAATCTTTAATCACAAATATTCAGGAATACAAATAAGGTAAAGATAACAACAATAATAGAGACACAAAATGACATCTTTCTTCGATCGACGACAGAACCCAATGTTGATCATCTTTTCCATACTCTTTTCAAAACTGTAATAGTTGTGTATATGGAGCAGACGCCTATCTGCGTATAACAAGGCGCTTGCGCTCGTAAGATTTCTTATGTGTTTCACCTATAAATTCGTATGCATGTGAAGAACTTGTGAAATGTATTTTGAAAGGATTTGAGAAATAATATCCATTTCGAGCTTGTCGATTGGTTCTTGAAGCTTGCACATCAAAAAAAAAAAATAAATAAATAAAAGAAACGCAGCACTTATAATTATGCGCTTTAGCGCCTTGATGGTACTTGGTGTCTAAACCTAAACGGATCCGAATTTTCAATTTGGACCTCATAAGGATCGTTTGAGTAAATGTGATCATACTTGCACTGGATTCGAACTCATGGCCTCACACGCCTCTGTGGCGCTTAAATCAACTGAGCCTTTAGGCCAACTGCGAGATGAACCAGCTCTCGCTTCAAACGAGCTTTCTATTTTACTAACCTCGTGTACTTATCATGAAATGTCTTGTACACTTTCCTTGCTGTAGATCGGGCAGCAATCCCTGTATCAGAAGAAATAAGATTTGGGGAAGACAGAATGGTGGCGTTCTGGCCTACAACGGAGGTGGAGTATTTACAAAATTATCACACCATGCCTTGGCTCTGAGTAATTCATATCGCCGTCCTTCAGTTATTTAATTATTACGCCTGAAATCAGAAACAAACAAACAAAAAAAACTTTGGCTTTAGTCGTTTGATTTCTTTCTTTATTCAAGGTCTAGGTTTGTTGGAAGAAAATGAGATTTTCGACAACGCGATGGCGGGAGTCTGGATCAAGACTGAGAGTAACCCAGTCCTCCGGAGAAACAAGATTCACGACGGTCGGGAGGGAGGGGTGTGTGTGTTCAACCATGGAAAAGGTAGTAAGGCTTGGAACTCCTACGTAAATCCCGGAACATGCCGTGTAGAGTTAGGAATCCATCGGGGCTGGAATTGTGTCCTTAAACCCTTTCGACATACCACGGCTAATTTAACCTTTTATATCTTAAATAATTCTCCCTCTTATGTGCAACACATTTCTTTGTAAATTTAGTGGTAGAAATGAAACTTTCAAGCTGCTTCGTTTTTCTATTCTCCTATCTTTGTGCTGGACAATATGTTGTTCCAAGGACAAGTTAGTTGCGAGTCACTCCAGGGGAATGAACGAGTTAATCATCGTTGACGAGAATACCTGACCTGCGGACCGTTTCTCGAATGTCCCGGTAACTTAACGGCACCCGAGCCATATTTTAAAAATCAAAAGTTATTGAAAAGGAAAGCAGGCTCTGGCAACCTGACCAGGCCATTTTGTTTCTTTGGCTATTCGTTTTCTTGTATAATTCTCAGAACTTTTCGAAACCTCCATTTTGAATATGAAAACAGAACAACCTTACGGCCGGGCCCGTTAGTTTAGTAGAGAGTTTAAGAAACGACGGCGGCGACGCTGTGAACAAAGTCGGTTAAAAAATGAATCTCGTGATACTGTAAAGTCATTTGGCTTGTTTCTCACTGTCAAAACTATTTCGAAATTGAATATGGAACACAGCGTTAAATTAGAAATAGAAATTTAGGAAATTAGCCGTCGTCGTTCACGTTCTCCAGACGACGCAAAGTTTGGTCGATTACTGCGAATCTCGCGATACTGTAAAGTCATTTGGCTTGTTTCTCACTGTCAAAACTATTTCGCAATTGAATATGGAACACAGCGTTAAATTAGAAATAGAAATTTAGGAAAATAGCCGTCGTCGTTCACGTTCTCCAGAGAACGCAAAGTTTGGTCATTTTGCGTTGTTTCGCAGAGGAGGCAAAGAAATGTACAAAGATGTATAGCGCCGTGCACAGCCATTGTTCTGCTCATTAAACTTTTTTATTACTGACGTTACCGTTACCATAGTGGTTTTCTTAAACTCCCTTGTCGGATCTTCGAGAAATGGGCCCCAGGAAGACCGTCATCTTTTCTCTACAAACAGTTGATGGACCTCACTGTCACTGATCTACTGTTATATTCCTTTCCAGGTGTTTTAGAAAATAATGACATCTTTAGAAATGCGTTGACAGGTAAGCTTCGTAAATTTGGATTGAATAAAAGTTCGTTCCTGGCATAGGTCAGTCTTCTTTACTCTCTCGATAGAAATTTGAACATTGCCTTTCAAAGTTACTTAAAGCAATAATTATTTTTCTGATATCATTGTTGAGCTGTTAGGGTTATTGGAAATCAAGTGTCTTAAAGCAAAACCAAAGTGTTGAAAACGACCAATCAGAAAAACGCGGTGGAAGTACTGTAAAGAACCAATCAGATTAAAAAAAAAAAACAGAAGCAAACTTCTTTAAGGGCAAGAAAACGCGGGTTTGCCACTTGTGACTGGTGTTAGTTTAACATCTGATAGAATAAGGGAATGGCGGGAGTTTTGAAAACTAATGGCAGCCAACTGAAGAAAGCAGTCTAGGACTACCTTCGATACTCAGTTGAAAATAACTCTCACTCAAAACCTTTGATGAACCGTTTACAATAAATCAGTTAGTACTTTTACTAAACAATGTATTGATCATGTGCACTTCTCTGTTGTTCAGGTGTGCTTATCAGTACAGCAAGTTTTCCTGTGTTAAAAAGCAATCGTATTTTTGATGGTGGTGCCGCGGGAATTGAGATAACAAACAGTGCTGGTGAGCAACATAACTCCTTCACTATCATCACTCTTTATTGAATGATCTTTAGAAAATCTCACCTCCCTTTGCTCCACCTGTGAATTTTTGTTATCACTTTTGTTTCTCTAGATCTGTGCACTTCAGAAATTGAAAAGAATTGACTCTTGGCAATAAAATTCATCTTAAATTTGCAAATCATCAAAAATATTAATCTTAAAAATGGTCTCGTCGTACTTTCATCGATTCTCTAATTGACCCGAAATGAGTTAACCCTTTAACTCCCAGGAGTGACCAAGACAGAATTTCTCCTTACAATATCAACACAATATCAACCAGACAGGTGATGAGAGTAAAGAAAACTATCAGTTTGGGGATAATTAGTGGATCCAATGCTAAATTCTATAAACATTGTAAGAATTGTATGGTTGACAGTAAGGAGAATCACAAATTTGGTCTCGGAGTCAAAGGATTAACTCTTGCTCGTTTAATCTCCTGGCCATAAACTAACACTGAAACAAATCATATCATCCCTACTTTTTCAGGCGGAGTTCTAGAAGAAAACGAAATCTTCAATAACCGGTTTGACGGTATTTGTCTGGCCACTGGTGTCGAGCCCAAACTTAGCAGTGAGCAAAGTGTTTGACTTACCCCTAAGCTACCCGTTTATTACTCGTACTTTCTCTGGTGCTAATAATTACTACTCTCCCCTCCCTCAGATAACAAAGTACACGGTAACAGAAGAGAAGTTGAGCAAGCTATAGAGTCTTGTCGCTGTTTGTATCAAGTGTCTGGTAACACATGCTATCCGATGCACGATTTTTACAGGTGAGCATACTCAAAGGTGTTAAGCATGTGACCTCTCTTAACACTATTAATACATTATCCAGAAAACAGCTGATAAGATAGACAGACGTATAAGGCGTAAGGTGTCATATTGACAAAAAAGCAAATTCTCGTCAAAGAGATAAACAAGGAAATGCATACGCGAGAATTGCCTCATGGGTTGGAGGGCTATTTTTATTCATTGATTGATCTATTTTGTGTTCCGTTTTCTATCTCTTAGCGCCCTGCCGTTTTTTTGAGACACCAATTTACCAATCTAAGCTGAGTTCAGAATATGTTACTTACCCCCTCCATCGTTTTACCTCTCAATCTTTTTGTTTTTCTGCTGGATAGTGACTTATACCCTGTTCATACCGCGGTCGCGTGTAGCCAAACACGTTTAAAACCGTGTTTAATAAAACTACCTAAATGAGGTTGTTTAACTTTCGTGTTTAACTAAACACATTAAAGATGGCGGTTGCCAAAAAAACCCGCGGAAGGATTTGGGAAAACCAGGAAAAGTTGTTGTTACTACAGAAGTGGGGGGACGAAAATATACAAATGAAGTTAATATCTTATACCAAAAAGAGGCCTATATGGCAAGAAATAAGTGATTTTATTCGAGCAGCAGGCTACGAAGACCGTGATGAAGATGCCTGCAAAACAAGAGTACACAAATTAGTAAGTGCGTATCACTCCTTCAAAGACGAATGCGAGAAGACCGGAAACGGGACTCCAAAGAGGAAGCCGGCGTTTTTCGACGAAGTCGATGAATTTCTCCCAAAAAAACCATGTACCAAACCGAAGGTTGTGGTAAATTCTTCAAAATTATCATTGAGGCGGACAACGAAGAAGAAGACAATGAAAAAATTGAGAACGATGAGCCAAACGAAGAGTTGCCTTCCTTCAGCGGCGGCACCAGCGTCAGCAGCAACAACAAAACAGCCGGCAAATTTCCTCAACCAAACAAGGGTGAATGTTTGACAGCTAGGTGAGCTTTGAAAACTTTCGCTGATTGGAGGGTCAGACAACAGGCCAAGAAAATGTTTCAATATCGACCCCTACGTTGTCTATAATCTCTACCAAAATTTCTTGATAATTTTACTTCCAAGATGAATAGAGTTGAACAAAAATATTGAGGTAAGTATTGGCTCAAACAGCCTTCCACATGATTCATTCATGATTTATTCTCGACTTTAACTTCTGCCTTTAAAGATTTCTTTTATTCCTTCACAGAAAGAACAACAGATGCTGGCAAGCCATTTTTCAAACCCGCTACGAAGAAGCGGAAGGTGTCAACGACGGATGCCTTAACACAAATTGACAAGGCGTTGGAGGCATTTGTTTTCTATCAACAAGCTGCTGATAGGAGTTTTCTTGCCGCAGAGGAGGCTCGTGAAAGACGAGAAGAAGAAAGGGAGGAGAGAAGGAGGAAGGAAGACCAGGAGTTTCTGCTGAAATTGGCGCAGGTACTTCGAAAATAAAGAGTACGTGTCTTCAACAATTTAATTTGCGCTCGTACCTGCGACAGTTTCAGTTGGTTTAGTTTTCGGCTTTATTTATGCTGTAAGTTGAATGATGTTTCACGAAATCTAATGGCCGATTCCCAGTCGTTGGAGAAGGTGCAAGAAAAAAAAGAAAACTATATTGAACTTAACGCTTAGATCATTGATGTTGACATGCTCTGGTTAACTTTTCTTTACTTGAACTAATTGTCTTCTATAGTTGTCTTCAATTGAATATGCTTTTTTCTTCTTTGAGAAAATAAAAATCGTTTTTTTCCTTTAAGTGTTATTTTTAATTTTCCGGCAGAGCCTAGTTGTTCAGAGGCCGATTAACACTAACCCAGGGTTAAATTTTGATTCAGCTTCTTCATTTCTTTATTCAGGAGTCTTTTTTGGGATAATCTTCCCTATTCCTTTTAGACTATCTAATCTTCAAATTGTAGACAAAAAAAAAAGAAAATGGATTTCTTTTTAAATTTTCATATTTGAAATCAAATTTCACACTAACCCTGGGTTAAGTTAAGCCACCTTTGAACGACCTGGCCCAGAGTATTTAAAAAATGCTCCGGAAAATTAATGAAATAAATGAATATTTTTTGTGCACAGTGGTTAGGATCTTTTGGAAAAATTGATTTAATATTTGAAATAAAGTTTTGATCCACCTTTAAAATGATGAAATTTGTTTCTGAGGTTCCATCAGTTGTTCAGAGAGAGAGGGTCATATGAATGATGTCTTTTAAGTCTCCTTGATAAATTTACAACAGAACTGAACACTTTGATCGAAAATCTGAGATTGTCCCCCTCCTTCTTTATGCCTACATCTAATATTCAGAGAGGAAGATGCAAGTCTTGCACTCAAATTAGTACTTTATGTGAACATGTAGTATGCATGGCTAAATTAGCATATGTCACACCATGGGTTTCAAACTACTCCCTAATTTTTTAGCATAATTTCAGTGCTAATATGTTTATTTCACATGCGAAATGGCAAACTTGCAATGACTGCATCTTTAATTGTTCTCAGATGGTGTCCAGGTTTTGAAATGTACAAAAAAAATGTGGGGGTTTCAAAGAATACCACAGACAATCAAAGTTTGCCATCAGTAATTTTAATTTACACAATTGACTATTTACTTTTCAAATCTCATTTATACAACTAGTTACAAATGGAACACTGCTTGACCCTCTTAGAGGAGGGTCCTTCAAAAGATCTTGACTCTTCCGTTATTTATGAAACTATTTGCACTGTATACAATAAACCTTAAAGGGAGAAAGTATTCATATAAACGACTTTTTTGAGCTAGAGATGCAAACTTTTTGATGGATTATTTGCCTGTGAGAGACGCTTATGTTGAACACTCATGTTCAAGTGATGCATGTGACAATGAATATTTATATTAAGAATCTTTTGATTGCATCTCTTATTGCAACAGTATTTGTGTTCTGCCTTTGGTTTGGATCACCTGGACAAACTCCAGCATGAATGTGAATATCATTGAGCCATTGGTCATCAAAAGACTCGTTTCGCATCTCACAATAATTATGTAAAACACAACACGCTGCGATGACATTGCAGGAATTTTCAACTTTTAAGTCCAGTCTCTTCCCAATGCTTCTGAACCTTCCCTTCAATCGACCAAAGGCATTTTCAACAACTACTCTAGTCGTGCTGTGTTTTATGTTGAAACTGCGTTCCTCCGGGGTCAGATTTCCACGATCAATATATGGTTTCATCAGCCAATTGCTGAGAGCATAAGCTGAGTCACCTAATATCAGGGGAGGAACTTGTACACCAGATATCATCACCGACATGTCGAGCGGAAGAAAAGCTTTGGCACAACACAAGGCAAACAATGGAGAGTTCTTGAAGACACGTGCGTCGTGTACTTTACCCGGCCATCCAACACATATATCAAGAAATAGATAATTACAATCTACTAGCCCCTGAAGGATTAATGAGTGGAATCCCTTCCTGTTAACATAATCATCTGGACTTTGCCGAGGTCCAATGACTGGGACATGGCAACCATCGACTGTTGCAACCACCTGGGGAAAGCCCGCGCGACTTTTAAAACCTTCAATTTTTTCTTGGACTTCATATTTATTTTGGGGAACGTTTATATAATTGGGAAGAAGAACGTTCACTATCACCTCGCAAACCTGTCGCACAATACCACAAACAGTGGATTTTCCGACACCAAATAGATTTCCGATCGTTCGAAAGTGAGCCGTGTCCGCAAGCCAATATAATGATGTTATGGCAACTCGATGACGCACTGTAATGGCTTTCCCGTAATTGGTGTCCCTTTTAGAGATATGTGGCGAAAGTTCTCGGCAAAGGCGATTAAATGCTTCTTTAGACATGCGAAAATTCTCATTCCAGTCCTTTTCTTCCCAATCTTGGCAAGTCTCTTCCCAAAATATCTGCGACCGGGGTTTTAGCCAAATACGGCGAACAGGAAGATGTCGGAGAAGAAATCGAAGCAAAAAACGAAAAAACAATGATGAAACGAGACGTCTCCGACGGACATAACGATTAAACCGTCTCTCTGCGTTTCTCCGTCGGTTTTGTGTAATTCTGAGGTTTTCCCTCAGCCGTGACTGCGCCAACAACAGCAGGATATTGTGATTTAAACTGACCGCCATTTTGATTGCGTCTTTAATTTTGTTGGCAACAATTAATATCAAAACGAGGCTGCGCAATACCTAACCCAGTCTGCAGTGTGAACGGTTCTTGAGCAACACATGTTTTATAAAACCATGTTTAAAAAAACTACGTTTAATGAAACTTGTTTAAATTGGTGTGAACAGGGCATTAGTCAGCAACTTAGTCCAGCGGTCTATCAGACATTATAATAAAGGTCGGATATAACGCGCGCTGTCATTGGTTGAAAGAGTGTGCTCTATGAGAGTTGATATAATAAGCTAGTTATGCACGCATTCTGATTGGTTCTCACTTATGATCTATTGAAGGACAGACGTATAGATGACGTCCTCATTAAAACTTTTTTTTCCGTATATTTTAATTCTTTATTATATAAAACAAATAGATTCCAAGTTGCCGTGCGTCTGTTCAGTAATAGATCACAGATGACGTCAAATTTGGTAAGAACAAAAGAGTGGCACACGAGGCGCAGCTGAGTGTGTCACTGATGATATAAAGTCTCAAAAAAAAAGTTTTAATGATGTATATACCTCTGTCCTCCAATAGATCATGAGTGAGAACCAATCAGAGTACGTGCATAACTGAGCTTATTATATAATTGTTAAATAGAGCATAGAGCTGAGCTAAAGCTGTCACGCCATCTGCCAAGTTGTACTATGTTCGACCTTTTCCGGGACTTCCTTTTTGGCTTTTTTCCCTATAATTGAAAGTGAAATTTCGGAACAAGCGAGCCGGCAAGTAGCAACAGAAGAACCAAACGAAGGTTTGTAAACCTACCAGGCGCCGTAATTTACGTTATTAAAACGTGAGCAGATACGTAAATCCTCAAAGGAAAAGCAAAATAGACATTCCGAGTTTTAAAGATTAATTCACGCTCAGTTAGATTGCAAGTTTACGTACGGAAATAAAAATCAAACACAGCTATCACTCATACAGTAAATAAAATTCAGTGTTCAAAAACAAAACAGAACAAGACAGAAATAATGAAAAATATAACCAATCTGGCATAACTGTTTAAATTCATTCTAATCATGACGTTGTCTGAGCGAATATGATCATGCTGAAGTCCATCGCGGCTCGCTCATCATGGCGATCTCCGGTCATCACAGTAAAGCAAGCCTCAGAAACTACATCGGCCACCCTTCGAATGAAAAAATAAGAGCTTGCTCTGATATCCTTTCCGATGCGTTGAGTGGAAAGTCACAGCTGTCACTGCAGCGCTTTGCCGCGCTGTCATCCCAAGCGATCTTCATGTTCCGGTGAATTCGGCTGTCGTTCATTCAAAAAACACTCGCCTTGAACAGTTTGTTTTCTACCTTGTCATGTGAAAAAACTCGCGTGTTTTTATGAGCCATAATTCGGCTGAAGTTCACTGAACATTTCACTTCAAGATTCTGTATTAGAGACTTAAAAACTTCAGGCAAAAGTGTTAAATTCGACTTGCCGAACCATTTTAGTTTGTAAACTATCGTAGGATGTGAACTTTGATGGTTTGACACTTTTGACAGCTTTTGTCTTGTACAGCCAATCAGATTATTTCAACCATTCTAACAGGGATTGTGATTGGCTTATTGTAGCGTGCTTTGTGAGAGTATAGAGCATGCTGACGACACTGTTGTTCGCTTTGGAAATAAAGTTTGTTTTGAAAATTGAAGGTAATGCTCGGGGAATTTAATGGATTCTTTATTATAAAACAAATAGAGAAGCCTTGACTGTGCTCTGCACTGTTATAAAGCACTTAGGAAGCGGCTAGAGCACTCAAGAAGTGGGGAGAAACACTCGGCTACGTCTCGTGTTTCTCCCTACACATCGTTCGTGCTCTAGCCGCCTCCTGCGTGCTTTATAACAGAACAGAGCACAGTCAAGGCTTTTCTATTTGTTTAATAAAAATTCCGTATTTAGTATAAATTTAGTCGATTACGTAGTTAGTAAATGGTCATAAGCATTTCAAAGCCATATGAACTAACTGAGTTCTGTTATTCAGTCACCATTGTGTGAACACAAACTCAATAGATTTTGCACGGTCGGTTGGAGAGCTCTTACGTTAACGTTGCAGCGCTGTTGTTTTCAAATGTTATCTTTGACTGGTTTCTTAACCAGTCATCACTGCTTTCTTGATATGGACGTATCTCTTAACGTATTTATGCTAACCCTTACGTGCAACACTTGTGGTACGTCGGATGGCTACGCCATTTGCGTCAGTTGTGTGAAAGGGTGTCACGAAGGACATGACGTGAAGTTTGTCAGACGTGACAGGTACAGTATTACAACACTTAAACCACTAGTTATATATATGACAGTCTGATTGAATAGACAAGAACATCAGTGACACACCCGGCTGCACCTTGTGTGGTCTATTACTGCACAGAACCATGACTACAGGGTATCTGTTTGTTTTGTATCATAGAAACGCAAAATGCTGTTAATGTCGACGTCATCTATGCGTCTGACCTCCCATATATTATAAGAAAGGACGGCAGTGCTGTATCATTCAGTTCATCGTCTAATTTTTAACGATGAGAATCCAGCAACAAGGATTAAATCTCCAGTCTTATACATGAACGAACTTTGAATTGAATTTGTAATAACCAAATCAGCTACAGAATTCGTTGGTGCACACTTCTCCCGGTTTTTTCGTTAATCTCTTTCCCTACCCTCATTTGATCTAACTCCCGTCTGGGAAGGTTTTTTTAAGTTGGTTTATTGTCGATTATTTCGACGTTTGAGATGATCAGAAATGTTTTCATCCATATCATTAGGTTTTTCTGCGACTGGGGAGCAGGTTCTAGTGGAGTTCTGTGTAAACTTGTCAGCGGCAATTGCTGGTCAGTGGCATCTTGGACGCAGGCAGCTCGAGTGGCCAGCGGTGGTCAAACAGAAACGTCTGCGCAAGAAGTTAGAGACAATCAGGCTCTTTGCGTTTCTTGACGATTCGACGATGTTGAAGAATCTTATAGTGACATAAAGATTTAAAAGTAAACAAGTTTTAAACTACTCTTAACTCATACGTCCAAGGAGATTATTGATTTGCTTACCCTTCTCAGCAAGTACATCTTCGTCGCGCTGATCTGTGAACTACAAATGTGCAGCTTAACTTTTTCAACTTTTTTTATGTAAACGATATATACAGCACTACATATAACTAGGAATGAAGCAGAATATTTTAACTGGATGGGGATGGGGAGAAGCCTCCAGGCTATTTGTTTTATAATTTTTTTTCTTGACGTCGAATCAGCTACTTGCTCATAAGATCTTGCTCCACTCCCTCCCCACCCTCTCCTACCTCATCAGTCACGCCTTGAATTTGCACGTTTTGTGAAAGATTCCATCAAGTGTGTTGTATCGAAATCGCTAAATCACAATAGTGAGGGGAAAACAGTTGCGTTTGAAAGCAACCTAATTGGTGTCCCTGTGCTGTATTATAACCCCACAGTCTAACCAGGTTTTTTAAGATATTTCGCCTAAAGGGAATCTTGTTGGAAAAAAATATACATTTTATCATCTTAACACGGCAAACCGTTCGTTTCAAAGTATTAATGAAGCAAATATTTATGATTCTTTCATGAGCAGTATTTATTTCTACATGCGCTTCATCCGATAGTCAACAGCTCACATGAACTTCCAGTAAGCAAACTGGCGAGATTTTTATGCATAGTCCCGGCTATAACGTAGGTGTATATAGTAATAGAAAGATAAGTTAAGAAATACTAAAGAAAAAAATATGCTTTGAGAGAGAAAAGTATTTATTAATTTAAATATTAATTTTAAAAAGGAAAATAAACTGCTCTACTGGAAATTCGAACTCTCTTTGGTAATGTTATGAAGTGAAGGCTGTTGGGTGGACGCTTCTCAATGCGTCATACAGTGATAGCAGTCACCCTTGTAATAACAATAATGATAATAATAATTTATTTGTATAGCGCTATTTCTATCGCTATCGAATAGCGCTTTACATTGACTGAATTAAACTTAAAGTGCTTGAAAATCTCAACTGACAGGAGGCAGACCAGTTGGCTATTTACACGGCGCCGCCGAGGGATTGAACTCGGGGCGACCGAGGACAAATCCAGTGAATGGCAGGGTGGAGGACTTGAACCCGAGACTACTAGATTACAAGACCACCAACGTAACCACTCAGCCACGCCGCCTCGAGTTACTTTAGCAATTGACGCACTTTCTATCGGCGTAATAAGCCACTTTGGTTTACTGGTAACGTAAACGATAGGAACGAGTAATGAAGAAAGATTCCTGAGAGCGCAAGAGATCCTGACGTAAAGATCGATTAAAAGAGATTCCTTAGAGTATGAGAGATACTGACGTAACAATCCATTAAAATAGATTCTTTAGAGTCCGCGAGTTACTGATGTAACAATCAATTGAAACAGATTTCTTAGAGTGCGAGAGATACCGACGTAACAATCCACTGAAACAGATTCCTAAGAGTGCAAGAGATACTGACGTAACAATCAGTTGAACATATTCCTTAGAGTGCGAGAAATATCAATTCATCAATCTTTACTAAACATGCTCCTCTTGCGGGCGCTAGAAGACATATGTGGACATATCTGGATCCAGTCCAGTGCAACCCTTTCCTTAAAGGAAACTCCAACATGGAGTCGTTTCTTGTCTTCTTACGCAGCAATAATCTTCTGTACCATGTCATCTGGTAAACAGTTTCCTCTAGATACATATTTAGGCACATTCCCTTTCTAACAGAATTCTTCCAGAATGAGGTAAGAAAGAAAGTTTCTGTATGCAGCTCCAAATATTGAAAGTTATAGTGTTTCAATCTAGGTGTGCATTGTACTTTATTGCTCGGGCTTTCCAAGGGAGACGCCCGAGTTGAAATTCCGGCTTGGTTATTTTTGTGTGGGATTTCCCACACTTTGTCAAGGCCCGCGAAATTTATTTCTTTATTTCTTTATTTATTTGTCCACGAGAGAGAAGTGCTTGTCACGTGGTTTCTATTTGCGTTCAGTGAGCCGTGAAGACTGGATTCCAGTCGGCGTTTTTTCATAGTGTATTGTACGGCGGCCATTTCTCTTCTCAGTCGTTGGGTTTTGGAGAACTTATTCGGAATTTCATGTTTGTTTCTCGGGGATTTTTGTTTCCAAGGTAAGGATAAGTCATTTCATATTTTCACGGGTTCTTTGCGTGCTTTAACTTTTCAATTTTGCTGTGGGAGCTTCACGATTAAGCTCTCACGAAAGGCGATTACGTTTGTACACCTGGTTTGTGTTCTTTCTTTCATAATCTGAGGCGTTTGTTTCGTTATTTCTTCAGGTGTCTATAACAGAAGATTTTTTCACGTAAGCCAACACGCTGAAACGCGGCTTGTGTTCAGTGCAGGTTGCACAGGAGCTTTTACGTTTTCACAAGCCAACATTTATCGGCTTCGACCTTCGGTGCGGGTTGTGCCAGATTGAAAGGAGTCATTGTACTCTCGCAAGCCAACATTTGTCGGCTTGAATGTATTTGTGCGGGTTGCACTTCAAAGAGTCTCAGGGTGTCTCAAAGTGTCTCACGAGTGTCTCAAAATGTCTCACGAGTGTCTCAAAGTGTCACAAACTGAAAGAAACTATTGTTTGCCTTGAACTGTCAAGAGTGTTATCTATTTTAATAAACTGAGTTTCTAGTTAGTTGGATTGTTGTTGTTGCTCGCTCAAGCACACAAGTAAATATGGGGATCTCCATTGACCAATTCCGTTCAAGGATTGGATCTCATGAAGATTAACATCCTGATTTAAGTGAAAACTATGACCTCTCTGATGATCTCAACATTCCATCAACATCGCTGAATAATGAACCACTGATATTGAATGAATTACCTGATTTCGATTTTCGTCAAATGGTCCAGACACCCGATAAAGAGCAAAAAGAATTTTTTTTATCACATTTTACATCAGATTAAAACCTCAGAAACCCCTTTCTACTGCTTCCTCAGTGGAGGGGCTGGTGTTGGCAAATCGCATTTAACAAAAGATTTGTATCAGACAGTGCTTAAGTATTATAACACTAGAGCTGGTGATGACTTTCATTAGATCAAAGTTATACTATTAGCTCCAACTGGTAAAGCTTAAGGATAACACTCTTCATGGCACTCTGGCCATTCCTGCCAATCAATCACTTAGAAATTACAAACAGCTTGATTCAAGTAGACTAAACACTTTGAGAAGTCAATTGATTTTTGTTGATGAAATCTCAATGATAGGAAATGGTATGTTTGCAATACAGCTAAACAATAGACTTAAAGATATAAAAGGCTGTAGAGAGGATTTTGGAGGTGAGCATAATTGCTATCGGTGACTTATTCCAATTAGAATCTGTTATGGATGCTTATATTCTCAGTGACCTCAAAAATGTAGATTTATGCTGTTCTTTCTCCCAGTTTATGGCATAAACACTTTAAAATGTTTGAACTTAATGAAATCATGGGTCAAAGAGACAGCAAATTGTTTGTAGAATTACTTAATAGGTTGCGTAAAGGTAAACACACAGTAGCTGACATTGCAAAACTTAAAGAGAGCTATACAAGAAGACATCAACAACCCAATAGATGCACCTCACTTATTTATACAGAATGCTAAAGTAGATGAATTTAATCAAAGGGCCCATAATGCAGCCACAGGAAACAAATTCACAATAAATGCTCAAGATAGTGTTATTGGAGCTATCTCTCCAGAGCTAAGAAACAAAATACTAAGACAAATACCCAATGATCCAAGAAAAACAAAACAGTTAACCTCAACCCTTGAGGGTGAAAGAACGCACCTTGTCATGAATGTACGAACCGAAGATGGCATGAAAAATGGTGCTGGAAATGTTGTTAAACTAGTTCAGTTACATCAACAAACCAAACTATCTGGTATTGTATGGGTACAATTTGACCACTCAGATGTAGGTCAGAAAACAAGGAATGAAAAAAGACATTTGTATATACAAGCAATTGAACACACATGGACCCCAGTAAACCCTGTGACTACACAGTTTGCGGTAGGTAGAAACAGAACAGCACAAGTTGTTAGAAAACAATTTCCACTGCGTCCCACAGCAGCAAAAACAATTCACAGATCACAAGGTGATACTGACAGTAGAATTGTTGTGGATTTTAGTACCAGAAATACTATTCCACACATACATTATGTGGGACTCAGTAGAGTGACTGCTATAGAAGGCCTCTATATTTCTGATTTGTGTGAAAGCAAGATTGCCGTTAATCCAGATGGAGAGATTAAGAACAACTGCAAAACTTAAGCTTTGCATCTCCCCTCTCCATGACATAACATTTTCCCTTCTTAAACTGTGTTATCTTAATGTAAGGTCTCTTCACAAACACATAGAAGATATACGTAAAGACTTAATTTATCTAAGTGCTGATATCAATATTTTCACAGAAACAAGATTTAATTCTCAAGATAATAATGACATGTATGACATTGCTGGTTATGTTCTCTTCCGTAATGATAACCTTAATTCCAGAAATGGATCAAGGTCTTATGGTGGTACAGCTGTGTACAGTAAAATCCCATACTTACCTGGATACCCCTATTGTCACAATATACATGGTGTTGAAATAACAGTAATTAAGTTAGCAAGTCTTGAGGATTGGATAATCATAGGGATATATCACTCCCCAAACGTGCCTGTAAGACAACTTTATGAAGCAATAACTGAGGTATTAAATAACATTTCACCAGACAACAATATCATTACTGGAGACTTTAATAAAAATTGGCTTGTTGAAACAGACAGAAGACCTTTGTATAATTTACTAGTGAGGGATAACCATTACAAACAGTTCATATCAACTTATACAACTGACAACAACACAGTAATTGATCATATATATACAAATATATCTAACATTGATATACAAGCAGATGTTTTAGAAACACATTTCACAGATCACAAAGCTGTTTGGGCCTCATTTCACGGTGTCCTCTAACAAATTTCTTTATCATGATGTACATTGTTTTTAAGTTAAGAGAGCAACAAAAGAAAGCAGTAAATAGTTATGAAAAGAGTTGTTTCCCTTTTTTCAGAGGAATTTGTAATGAGAAACTTGCAAAACTATTAATAAGGAAATGCTGCTTATTCATTTGGTACCAGAACAGGCCTTTTAAAATTAAGTTTGAAGTCATCTTTCTAAGAGTTGTCCAGTTTAACAACCATTTACAAAAGACAAAAGTAAACTACATAACACACAGTCTTGAAATTTCAAGGCAGCTCCTTTAGTATCTTGGCTAATTTCTAACTGCAACCTTTATTGACAACCCTGTATTAAACAATTATTCCACAGTTAAGTCTGCAACCCCTCCTTAAATACTCCAGGATACCAAAAAAAGCAACAACAAGCAAACAAACATATTAGTGAAGTGAGCAAACAACCACATGCGTGACTTTCACGTTATCTAAAATTCGTGATTGCAGCATTCCCACGTGCGTAAAGTGCTTGTAACTTATGGGAAACACACGCATGTTACACCAAAAAAACCCGCGTGTAGCAGAAGAGGCCGATTACTCGCAATTTCTCGTAGTTTTGAATTTCCCTTTTGTTTTTCAGAACACCCATATACCTGTACTTTTTTACACCGATGCGATAGAAATTAATTGGAAAAGCATTCCTTGAAATAGGAAGTCGTCCTGTATTTTCAGCGAAAAAGATCGTCAAGTGATCAAAACAGCACCGGCCAGATTATAGTCACGTGCTCGGCAGTAGTGCTCGGCAGTAGTAGCAGAAATTTTTTCAATTTTTTTTCAATGACTGTTAAGAAAATATTTACTGCTCCAAGTATTTCCAGTATTGCCGTATAAACAAATAAATAGCCTAAGCCACCAAGAGGTAATTTATTTGTTGAAGACGATTACCAAACGTTCAAAAACACGCCAAAAAGCTTCCAGGGAGGGAGGGAAAGGCATATTGCTTGATAAAAGTATAAGTTAATACCCCAGATCTCTCCTGTGAATCTGTATTTGTTCAAATAATTCCCGCACAAAAATTACTATTCAGGCTGTTGATTCCAGGCCTAATATCACCCCTGTAGTACAGTTGACTCACGGTGAGCGACAGGTTTGCTACCGCTCAAAAACCCCTTGCAAACACTTTGTCAATGAAATCCCACACAAGTACGCATTGCGGACCTATTTTTTCCGTTCGGTCGCAAATCACAGTCAAGTCCTCATCACGCATGCGTAATCGTTTGAGTCTGACGCATGCGCGACGTTTTGACTGATGAGTACACAGAATGGTGTAATGGCGGACGAAGAACGAAGAGAAGCTTTCGCGGCGCAAAATCGGCACAGACACAGTGTATAAGACGCTTAAAACGCATACAAAATATGCTCACATCGTTCGCAGTAGACCCACACTAAAATATGTCGAGCGTTTTCGGAACGGATCGGTCTGTGAACCTTATGAGATATCTCTTTATGAGATATCTCTTTATGAGCGAACATTTATGAGTGAACCTTTCATCGAGAAACATGCTGTATCAACTGAGCTATCTGATGTTAATCGAGAGAAGCATAGACGGAAATCTCATCGTGTATGTAGACGTGATCGTGAACCAAGCAGAATACCAATACGAAGTTTGAAAATGTTAAGGAACAAGAGCAGAAAGGTTAGAAAAATTTGTCTATGTACGTATTCTCTCATGTATCCCTATGTCATCTACATCATACTGTTATGTTAACGCTAAAAACTATCAAATAAAAAGACATTTAAGTTTAACTGTCGAGAAAGAATTCGTCAATGTATATGAAAGGTAAAATATCGTCCCAGTCGATATTTAAAATTGTTTTGTAACAAACTGATTGTGTTCTTGCAAGAATGAAGCTCATGTAGCAAATTATTGCAACTATAAATTAAGTTGAGACTGGCCCTCCAACATATGTTGACCCTAACAAAACAATAGTA
>NC_142683.1:10805000-10875000 GCF_964200805.1 Pocillopora damicornis | reverse complement strand
AATGTTGGGTAACGTAAGGTAGCTAATGGAAATTTCTTATCAGAACTAGACCTACCCGATGTATGTAAAATCCAACGTCACGTTGTCTCCCATCAGCATAAATGGAGCCCATTGATTAGGTTTGGGAAAGCCCTTGCTTCTCAACCATTTTACGGCCTGGTGAAGAGATTCACTGGCACTTTCTCCACGAACAAGGTGCTTGTAGAACTGATTCATGAGCTGCACCGTTGCTTCGTCATCTATGGCCCACGATGCTACCAACACTGAACGTGCACCGGATGCTAAGAATGCACGAGCGATTCCAAGAACTCCTTCGGCAATGACCAATCCACGCGCACTGTGACAACAGCTCAATACAACCAGTTTTGCTCGCACTTGAGTTCCGGAAATGTCGGACATTGTCAAGAGGTAGTCTTCTTCTTGTGGAAAACTGTGGGTGGTACATTTAGGACATTTAGGCGACAGGGCAATCTCTCCTCTTTCGGCATTTCCATGTGCGGCAACATGTATGAGACTCACTGAAGGTATCGCTTGAAGCACTGCCTGCTTAGTTGCAGACTCTCCTAACAAAGGCTGAACTCCCAACAGTCGACCAACCATCTCTGCTTCCTTTCTAGTACCGGACAATGGTACAAAGTTAACGACACGTCCATTGTAATACACCTTGCCAACCGTAGGATCACCCACTACAAGTGCACCAGTTTCACTGTGATAATCCGCTGGACAATCTTGAATGAGCCGGAGGGTCGTTAGGGAAGGGATGATACGGATTCTGTAAGTCTCTGATAGATACTTCCCGGCTGCTCCATCACGCAAGGCAGCAAATGGGACTCGATACGAGAAACGATACGGCACAATGATGATTTCAGGCTCTGTAAGTAAATCTACCACAGGAGCGATGATCCATTTGTAACACAAATGATGAATTCTATAGGTTTCTATTCTTTTGTCATCGCGCAAAGTTCCTCGGCTCTCTTCAAAAAGAGATGCTGTTACGTTGCCATCCAAAGATCGACCTTTGCAATTCGCTGTGGGTAAAACGCCAAAGCTGGCGGCGCTCTTTTTGAAAATTCCCTCCACGTTGCAAACTTTCTCAGGAATGAGAGTGCTGTCTTTCACTTGGTCGGTGACTCGAAAGGCAATGTCTCCATTTTCTTTCAAAACCCAGAGACAAACTCGTCTCTCATAATACAAAATGTACAAAATGACACAGTTACTCTCCTTTTTCGCGATGTTTTCAATCCCGAACCATAATCGTGGATCAGCTGAAATGTGGCTTTCAACGGAGAAGTTCTCTGCCATGCATTCTACGAGGACTCTCGCTCGTTCCAGCTCCGCAACATAAAGAGCGTCTTGAAATTGGCCTGCGTTGCAAAGCAAGTCAACGAGGAATTGGTAGAGAAAAGAACCGTGCACCTCTAACAGAGACATTTCAAACTCTTGGTTTCCTTTAAGAAAACTCCTCAATTGTTCATATTGTCCAATACATCGAAGGAGATATTCCTTTGCTTCCACAACCACTGATTGCGATACCTTTAACAGTGTGATGTAGAGAAGGCTTCGAAACTCAGTTATTATGTCTCCGATTCTACTGCTCATGAAGCGAGCCTTCTCTAAATAATCTTCTGCCTCGTCACATTCACCAAGCGATCTGCATAGATTTCCAAGCAGGAAGTAAATTTGTCCTTCAAGAGGTTTATCGCCACATTCCTTGCTGATGGTGAGCGCCTTCTGATAGAATTCTTTTGCTTTCTGATTGTCATTGATAAAAGCGAACACGTTTGCCAAACCTGTGAAAGCACCTGCTTCTACTCCTCTTTTTCCAGTTGCTGTACTAATGCTCAATGCTTTCTCGAACTTTTCTTTAGCTTGACGATATTTACGAAGCTGGCTATAAAAACATCCGAGGGCTAAGTATCCAGAACATTCGTTTCCTCTGTCTCCCATTCTTTTTGCGATTGCAACTGTTTTCTCGTGATATTCTCTCGCCTTCTCATATTCGCCAACGGATAGAAACACATTTCCGAGGTTCCCGTATGTTGTTCCTTCTCCATTTCTGTCGCCGATTTCTTTCGCGATGGCAAGTGCTTTCTCGCAATATTCTTTCGCCTTCAGATATTCACCAAGGGATTGAAACACATTTCCGAGGCTCCCGTATGTTGTTCCTTCTCCATTTCTGTCGCCGATTTCTATCGCGATGGCAAGTGCTTTCTCGTGATATTCTTTCGCCTTCTGATATTCGCCAAGGGATTGAAACACATTTCCGAGGTTCCCGTATGTTGTTCCTTCTCCATTTCTGTCACCGATTTCTATCGCGATGGCAAGTGCCTTCTCGTAATATTCTTTCGCCTTCTGATATTCACCAAGGAATTGAAACACATTTCCAAGGTTCCCATATGCTGCTCCTTCTCCATTTCTGTCACCGATTTCTATCGCGATGGCGAGTGCTTTCTCGTAATATTCTTTCGCCTTCTGATATTCACCAAGGGATTGAAACACATTTCCGAGTTTCCCGTATGTTCCTCCTCTTCCATTTCTGTCGCCGATTTCTATCGCGATGGCAACTGCTATCTCGTGATATTCTTTCGCCTTCTGATATTCGCCAAGGGATTGAAACACATTTCCGAGGCCCCCGCATGTTGTTCCTTCTCCATTTCTGTTGCCGATTTCTATCGCGATGGCAAGTGCTTTCTCGTAATATTCTTTCGCCTTCTGATATTCGCCAAGGGATTGAAACACATTTCCGAGGCCCCCGTATGTTGTTCCTTCTTCATTTCTGTCGCCGAGTTCTATCGCGATGGCAAGTGCTTTCTCGTGATATTCTTTCGCCTTCTGATATTCACCAAGGGATTGAAACACATCTCCTAGGCTCCCGTATGTTGTTCCTTCTCCATTTCTGTTGCCGATTTCTATCGCGATGGCAATAGCTTTCTCGTGATATTCTTTCGCCTTCTGATATTCTCCAAGGGATTGAAACACATTTCCGAGGCTCCCGTATGCAGTTCCTTCTCCATTTCTGTCGCCGATTTCTATCCCGATGGCAATAGCTTTCTCGTAATATTCTTTCGCCTTCTGATATTCGCCAAGGGATTGAAACACATTTCCGAGGCTCCTGTATGTTGTTCCTTCTCCATTTCTGTTGCCGATTTCTATCGCGATGGCAAGTGCTTTTTCGTGATATTCTTTCGCCGTCTGATATTCGCCAAGGGATTGAAACACATTTCCGAGGCTCCTGTATGTTGTTCCTTCTCCATTTCTGTCGCCGATTTCTATCGCGATGGCAAGTGCTTTCTTGTGATATTCTTTCGCCTTCTGATATTCGCCAAGGGATTGAAACACATTTCCGAGGCTCCTGTATGTTGTTCCTTCTCCATTTCTGTCGCCGATTTCTATCGCGTTGGCAAGTGCTTTCTCGTGATATTCTTTCGCCTTCTGATATTCGCCAAGAGATTGAAACACAGCTCCGAGGCTCCCGTATGTTCTTCCTTCTCTGCTTCTGTCGCCGATTTCTTTCGCGATGGTAATTGCTTTCTCGTAATATTCTTTCGCCTTCTGATATTCGCCAAGGGATTGAAACACATTTCCGAGACTCCCGTATGTTGTTCCTTCTCCATTTCTGTCACCGATTTCTATCGCGATGGCAAGTGCTTTCTCGTGATATTCTTTCGCCTTCTGATATTCGCCAAGGGATTGAAACACATTTCCGAGGCTCCCGTATGTTTTACCTTCTCCATATCTGTCGCCGATTTCTATCGTGATGGCAATTGCTTTCTCGTAATATTCTTTCGCCTTCTGATATTCGCCAAGGGATTGAAACACATTTCCGAGGCTCCCGTATGTTTCCCCTTCTCCATATCTGTTGCCGATTTCTATCAGGATGGCAATTGCTATCTCGTAATATTCTTTCGCCTTCCGATATTCGCCAAGGGATTGAAACACATTTCCGAGGCTCCCGTAAATTTTTCCTTTTTCATTTCTGTCGCCGATTTCCATCGCGATAGCAATTGCTTTCTCGTAATATTCTTTCGCCTTCTGATATTCGCCAAGGGATTGAAACACATTTCCGAGGCTCCCGTATGTTGTACCTTCTCCATTTCTGTCACCGATTTCTATCGCGATGGCAGTTGTTTTCTCGTAATATTCTTTCGCTTTCTGATATTCGCTGAGCATCCAACAAAGAGATCCAAGTCTTTGGTAAGCCACTGCCTCTTCTCGTCTATGGCCAATAGTTTTCATGATGGTAAGAGTGCTTTTACAAAGTTGCTTTGCCTCTGCAAACCAACATTTTGCTTTGTATTTGTTTCCCAGTTGAATGGTTAGTTTTCCGGCGAGAAAAAACTTGTCAATAAGTTTTGTGGTGCATCGTGCTGCATTTGTGTAACCAGAGGTGGTGTAGTACACATTGAATAATATATCAGAGACATCATGTTCAAGGTCAATACCAGAGTCAAGTTTGTGAAGTAGAAATAAACATTCATTACATAACTCGGTCGCTTGTAGGCCACGATCAGTGTTGAGAAGAAATATGGCGATATCTAAACCAATTTGGACTGATTTTAGGATTTCTGCTGCGTTATTCATTACGTCATGTCCTGAATGTTAAAAGAATTTCCCCAACCGTGAGAAAAGAATCAACAAAATTAAGACTTTCGATAAATGTCTAAGCGCTTCATTCCTTCTCTTTATTTTATTCAAAACAAGCTCCATCAAATTCTTTAACCAATTGATCATCGGTTAATCCATTAATCGTGTTATGCTTGCGTTCAACTTACTGATTATTTATGTTTTATATGCCGCACAATTAATTAGAACTGAATCTGGTCGCAATCCTCTGTTTGGAAAGTGACTTCCACTTGAGTTCATTAGAGAGTGAATCAAAATTAGCACCGTTAACCGTTGACATTAAAATTCAACTCAAAGCATTGTTAAATTGGTGTTTGTGTAACAAATTAAACGACGTTAAATATGAAGAATTTTCATCATCATTATTGTTTCTGGAAGTTCTACTGAATAGACAATTGTAGGACAGAATAGAACGGGACCATGTTAGTGGGTGTATTCTACACGATGCGTCTCGAGCGTCTTACGCGTGTTGTAACTTCATTCACGCCTCTGCAACTCGCTGTACCTGCCTGGCAGCTGGGACAGTAAAGAGCTTTCCTGAATAACGCTTTTTGCTCAGGAAGAAGATTTCCTCAGACTTCTAATTTCAATCGATGGCATTTATGTCATTCGTAGGTTTTAGTTTTTACTTTTCCTGAAGGATCCTGTAATGATTAGCTATGATTCCATAATCGTCGACTATGTAATTTCCGTTTTGAGTTAAGTGTCATAAGTTCGATGAAATCAGAGAATATGCTTTTGTTCTCGGACGCAGTTGATTAAGATAAAAGTCACAAGATTTGAGGCAAAAAAATAATAAGAATTTTACCGGAGAAAAGAGGTATGATTTCGCTTTCATAATTTTTATTTGCATGTTTTCGGATTATGTTTGTCATCTTGGTTATTGCGTGAATTAATTCTAAATAGTATTATCGTGTACACCCTATGTGTACGAGTGATCGCACAACAGCTCATGTTATATATAGTTTTTATGCGCTCCTAATGGCATGTTACGCCGTAAATTACCTTTCAGTTTTTACGTTTCCAAGTACCGTAATCAAGAATAAAGGATAATCAATAAGACACAAGGATGATTGCTTGAAATCAGTAAATCTCTACCTCCGATCAGATATGTTTATGCCCTGAGAACCGAAACCCGCTAAAAATTCCTATATCTGAGATTTCTATCAGGAGAGAAGATAAAAGTACATGCTGTCTCTTCTTTCATAGTGGACGGGAAGTGGCTGAATAATTATTGTAGGACTATGAAGGAGCTAGGTTCTTCTTTCTCATACCTCGTGCACATCCGCTTTATCGTTCTCATGCACCCCCCTATCACTCGCTTCAGCCGAGTGAGTGGCTTAAATCGGAAAGATTTTTACCGGATTAGATTTTCTACTTAGAATTGAAAATTGCTTGAAAGAATACAGTACATATAAACCTTCAACAACAGAAAAATTAAACGAGATAGATTTTTCATTTTTTGGTAATTTTTTGTAGTATTTTGCTTACCTGAATATAAAATCAATTATTTTAAAATCATTCTCATACGTTATGGCAAGAGATTATAAAATTTCGGTTATGATACTTTTACCAATGTTGATATTTTTCACCTGCGCAGCCAGGATGGTCAACATGCGAGAAGGTTTTCTTGTTTTACTTGAGTGATCTATTTTGATAACTCCTGCAGTCACGAAAAACTTTCAATTGTCTTTAATATTTCTGAATTTCATTGTAGTATCATACCCGGCAAAGCTATCAGATTGACTTTCAAAATCCAGTCACTTACTTTACCTATAATCTCTTGCTCTTTACTAAATTCTACTGTACTTTTATCTGATTCTGGATCGAGGCAAATCAAAACATCTTTCATTGATCCAGGGATATTCATCTACACCACCACCATTTTGCGCCGTTACAGAAATGATGAAATGTAGTTTCTTCTTTTAATATCAAGATACCTTACAATAACCAAGTGGTGAGAGGAAACAGACTGATCAACTTATAGGTGTTATGTTACGGGAAAGGAAAAAAAAAATTTCTCATTTGGCGTCTTACCCTCGCACAAAGAAGAATGTCTTGTTTAGTATTCTGAGAACACTTAGAAACAAGGAAAAACCAGAAACTGAAATGATGCTTTTGCTGAAAATCAAAGTGCGCTGTGAGCAAACTCGTGAATTGACACATGATTTTTGGGTTATGTTTAATGTTATCTGGTTTAGGGAATTTTGTGGTTGATTGTCATATCTAGAGTACGAGCAGTAGTTCAGTGTTCGCTAATGTAGCAAAGAAACAAAGTAACGTTGGGATAAGAAGGCATTACAATTGAAACGATCATGCTATTACATTTGACAAGGGTGGATGATGTCATGTGTTTTAAACGTCTATCATTTTTGTTTCAAAAGAAAAGGTTGGAAGTAAATGTGGGTGAAAAGTGAAATTTACTGTCTATCATTGTAAATATTAGAAAATCAAGGCAATACTGTCTTAATGAAAACATTAACAATTCCCTCTTTATCAAATGAGACAAACGGGAACGAGTTTTGAGTGATATAACTAAGCCAAGCCTGCCACTGTCATTTTGGATCTCCGCCTGGGTAGATTTAAGTCACGTGCTAGGCAACGTATAATCAATAACAAGATAGAATTTCATTTCAGGCCTATTTATCAATTTTGTGGTGTATAACTTTCGTATTTTAGTACGTTATATGTATGTTGAATCTTCAAATTGTCTTGAAACTTAAAAGAAATTTGTTCTTTAAAAATTAACTGAAAATCGGAAGCTAAAATTTTTTGTTTAGGTGTTATATGATTTTCGTGTTAACTTGTAATTTCGTCAGTCGCCGGCATCTTTTGTGGCTTCACACAGGAAAAACACACGCGACGAAACGTAATTATCAATTTTGTCCGCAATCTCACGCCATAACAGAAAAAGGTTTTGAACATCTGTAAACTCCGAGCGCTTCGCTTTCATTTTCAATGAATCTTCGGATTGTTTTAAAGTTCAAGGATTGTAAATTACAATTTTATGAAAAACGAAGGTTGTTCTGTTATTTCAGTGTGAATCCTTGCATGCCTGCCAGTCGCTGGCGCCGCTTGTTGAAACTAAAACGAAAAAAAAAAACTCTTTTAAGATTATCATTCGCTTCTTTTTCACCCCACCACTATTCTAGCAACAAAGGTCGCCATTTCGTTTGTTTATTGCTAGCAAAAACTATCAAATGCACTCAGAAGCCTAAAATCGAAGGGAATTGCCAATGAAATGGAAATTACGAGCCGACCCAGCTTAACACTTTGCTCGAGCGATCCAACGCCGAAATTAAAAAAAAACGTGGTTAAACCTCGGAAACGACGATTCTATTTCATCGAAAGTGATTCGGACACAGACTGAACAATTCATTGAACTGTTTAGCCGGACTTTTTTGTGCCTTAAAGATGTGAAGATATCATTGCATATTATTGTCTTGACCGAACGCACGGTTTGAATAATTTATTTTTGCACTTAATGCGCGCGCTTTGCTTCTGCTTAATTATAATAAGCCATCTAGTATTTACAGGAATCGACCAATCGAGAGAGCGAGTGCCATTCCCCCACATCGTATCTACAAATCGCTCTTGCGCATGCGCGCAATTCACGAGTTAAAAAGGATGATAACGACAGCCAGTGTGAAAAAAAAATCTAAATCGGGAAACCTTCTACAGTTTTTCCATACAAATACAGAGAAAATATTCCATCTTTAATCTCATTCTGTCACTCCCAGACTGACTTTTAAAAAAACTATTCAACTAATATCAAAAGTTGGTTTTTCTTGATGTAATACTGTATTCTCTTAAATCATTCACAATAACATCATAGCACTTTAAAAGGATAGTTAGAAATTAGATCATGGAAGACAAGGGCTTCATGTTGGATAAACCGTTTTATTTTCTAGACTATTACAAGTTTAAGACAAACATTTTTCATTAACAAATTTTACCAAAATCTAAGATTTTTTCGAGGTTATAAAAATTCCTCTGCCATCGAGTGTTCATTGGATAAACCGTTTTATTTTCTAGACTATTACAAGTTTAAGACAAACATTTTTCATTAACAAATTTTACCAAAATCTAAGATTTTTTCGAGGTTACAAAAAATCCTCTGCCATCGAGTGTTCATTGCAAAACATTTCAGTTTGTAAAGCGAGAAAATATTATTTCTAAATCGATACCTTTTACTGTTCACCTTCTAAAGTGTCGTGACAAGTATTCTGATCGTGTGACTAATAAAACCAACTATAAGAAACTGAAATAAAACGTTCTCTGCTAAACAAAGATATATGCAAATAGCTGTTGTAAGGAAGACGTGAAACCTTGATAGATAAAAAGAATAAATAAGTTTTTAAAACAAAGAGGGAACAACGGATGACAAGAGTAAAGATTAAGTTCAATTTGATAAAAAAAAAAAAGAATGGCCGTTAAAGAAACTCAACATCCATCGCTTTCCATCTTCTCCATGAATTAAACGCGCAAACAGAGTTTCCCGCCTTGAATTGATATGAAATTTAATTCGGTGTGCGATTTGTATATACATCTACGCTATGCTACCATCGACACTGAAAAGCTTCATGCGACTCACGGCAGCGAGGGCAGAAACATTAGACGTAACTAAACCAACATTTTTTACAGAAAGATTAATGGCTTCGGACATGCCGAAAATTTTCATAGAAATATTTAAATTTCGGATGGCCATATTTTACACATTTCTTACGATGGTATCGCAAACAACATTACTTTTTCCGTCTTTCTAAACTGATTTGAACCTTGTTTTACCAAAGATAACTAACAAAGAACGGAAAATCAAAACGTAGTGACATTTTACATTTGTAAACCTCTAGGGAACTTTTGGCACAAGCGTCTTGATCGTTTACCCAGTCGTTCGACATTAATTAATGAAACGAATTTGATTCAAAACGGCAGAACTACTGAGTTAAATGGCCTCTAATTTTTAACATGAAAAAGATTTTTAATCCTTGAAATATAAAATGATCTAAATAATAAAGATAATTTTTGCAGAACTTCGTTCCTTTATGGCAAGTCATAATGTTTCTTATATCAATCATTTCATTATCAAATGTCTTTGTAAGGATAGCTCTAATTACAAAGGCGTCGAAATACGTATTGTAAAATTGATAATATGGCCCATTCGAATGATGAAACATCGTACTTACCACGAATTTAACTTTGAATGCTTTGTTGCTTTGTAAAGTGAAGCAGCCAACTTTAGAATTAGAATCAGCAGCATATGTCTATTTTAGTTAGATTACAAGTGGCGAATCTCAGCTCACCTCTGAAGGGCAGAAATTGAAGGCTCTCCCCTCCAACCACGTGGTCTGGATACTCTGTTGATTACTTGACTCAACTGATAGCCCAGGGGAAAGAACTCCACCTTCAGTCTGATCAGGGTGGGAGGTGTACCTCTTGAAACCTTCAGCTTATTTACATCGGTCTTCCAAAGGCTCCAAAAGGGAATTCACCATCGTCTTAAAGTTGCGTTACCTAAGAAAGTGCGTTACGCCATTGTGAGTCCTTTTTATGGTGCAAAGAATTTCCTTTAAGTAGATGGAAATTGCTTTACAGAGCTGACAAAAAATAACGAGGTGAAAATAAAACAGCGGAGAAAACGGATGGCTGAACTTGGAGGAGACACGGATTGAAAATGTCCAACTAAACCATAGCCGTCAAAATGGCCGAAACTCTTTCTTTTCGAAAAAAGAAAATTTGAGGAGATAAAGTGCGATGATAAAGCTACAAGATCATATATAATTTGATGTGTATATATATATATATATTTATATATATATATATATATATATATATATATATATATATAGCTCCTTGGCATACAAAATAGTTATATAGCTCTTTGGCATACAAAGCTTTGCTTTCATGTCCAAATTGAGCACTCTACTAGGATGAGTCATTGCTGCTAGCATAATGCATGCTCACTAGTTTTTCTAGTTTGAGCACTCTGGCATGGCTTAGATGATACCACAGGTGTGAGATCACTTGGGGTGGCTATATGACCTTACCTCCATCCTAGCATTAGCACTGCACTGATGAGGCCCAGAAGGCCGAAACAGTACTGTCTGCAGTTAGTTATATATATATATATATATATATATATATATATATACATATATATATATAGGAAGTCTGTGTATTGATTTTTTTCGTTTTGCAGTGCTCGCTACGTAGGAGTAGAACGCGATACATGTAGCGATGGGGAAAAAACAGACTATACTTTTATCCCTACAAGCCTGTTTCGTGATTGCTCACTCATCAGGGGATTTTATTGTTAAGAATATTTACACCATCGTTTATATACCTTATGCATTTGCATAATAGGCGTGTCGGTTAATTACGATGCTTAGTTCAATTGTTACGCAGTAACGCTTTGTTTCTGTGGCGGCATGACGACACGAGTTCATTACGTTTATTGGGTGATGATAATTCGGGTCTGCGGATGATGAGTAATTTTTCTATGAGGCAGAGGTTGCATCTTTTGTTTGCGCTGTTGTAGGGTGATCTTGATGAAAGGATGCGCAATGAAATAAAGTAGTTTATGTTATTTTCTTTTAAGGTATGTTTGCTGAGTTCGTTAGAGTTTCTGTCTTTTGTGTGTCGGAATGATGCGGTGTGGTTTCTGTATCTAGTCTTGAAGTCGTTTTCTGTCAGTCCGATGTATGTTTCAGTGGTGCTGTTGTCCTTACGTGTGATGGCGGCTTGGTAGATTAGAGATGATTGGAGGCAGTTCCCGTTAAGTGGGTATGTGTTCGATCAATTTTGGGGCCGGTGTTGTTTCTATTGTATATAAATGATATCACGAACTGTATAAATGCTAATTTGCGTCTTTTTGCTGATGACTGTATTCTATACAGCGAAATTCAAAGTTCGCAGGACTGCTTGTCTTTACAGAACGACCTGGACCAGTTATCTTCATGGTCGAAAAGTTGGCAACTGAACTTTAACGTTAAAAAATGTTATCATCTTGGAACAACATGTAAAAAGCTCCCAAACCTGTTTCAATACACTTTAAATGGTCTGCATATCTCCAAAGTTAACTCTATAAGGTACCTTGGTGTCACGATATCAAGCTCAAGTCTGGGTCTTTTGCGCCGAGTGTTGGGTGGATGTAGACATAAAGTTAAAGACACGGCATACCGTACTCTTGTAAGGCCTAAACTCGAATATGCGTCCTCTGTATGGAACCCATATAGGCAGCATAACATAAGCAAAATTGAATCTGTCCAACGAAGAGCCGCTCGATTTGTCTTTAACGACTACTCGCGTTATAGCCACGTTACACCTATGGTACAAAGTCTTGGCTGGGATTCACTCCATCACCGAAGACTTCTTTCACAAGGCACTATGTTTTATAAAATCTATATGGGCCACGTTGCCATATCACTCCCATCTGATGTCACACCAAATGAAAGACCATCAAGAGCTCCAAACTGTCGTCCTTTCAAACAATTGAAAGTGAATAATGATATATATAAATACTATTTTTATCCAAGGACAGTAGTTTTGTGGAACAAAATATCTCTAAGCTCTTCTAACATTGTTAATATAGATATATTTAGATCAAATGCTCTTTCATTTATTAGGTCGGTTTAGCCCATACTAATTTTATCTTTACGCTATTATATTATTTTGTTTTATCCAAGCTTTGTTTTTCTAACATTGTTAAATCTTAAACTGTATAAAAATTATTTAATTTTATTCTTTGTAATTAGTCCTCCTGGTATAGTTATTACTGTTTCAGGAGTATCTCGATAAAGATTAAAGATGTCTAAAAGAACACACGAGTGACCACGAGTCACCACGAGTCACCACGAATGACCACGAGTCACCACGAGTCACCACGAGTGAGAAAGCGAAAAAAAATCATTGACTAGAATAAAAATAATTGATTAGATAAGAAAAATATGACAGTGAGTTTCATGGGAAATATTAAAAGAAAAAGAACTGTAGGGCTGACCGTTTTTCCGCAAAGGAAACTACTTTGCGGTACTGACGACTCTCGACTCAAGTGAATCAAGTTAATCCACTGACACTTGATTTATGGGGAGTGTACCATATAACTTTTCGTCTCACATGTTACTGGTGAAGATGGCGTTCTTGAGTCGCTGAGAGGCATGTAATTGTTAAGGGTAAGCCAAATTTGGTTTTGTTGGTTTAAGAATGAATTTATAATCATAGAGAATTCTCTGCGATAAGATACATCATTCCTCTAAGTTGGGACATGCTACAGGATTATCGGCTATAAATTTGAGCGGTGATTTGAGACATTATCTCGTTTATCATCGCAAAATGTTAAGTAATAGAATACCCGGAAGCAAATATATGTAATGGTCATGCAAAATGACCTTATTTTAAGCAGCAATTGACCTATTCCCCATTATGACCCATGACATGTTCCCCGGGGACATGTTGAGGCCACGTCAACTCATTGTCAAGCAATATTCAAGTTACACTAAACTGCGTAGCCGAACATGCCCAAGTTACCGGTTAAAAAGCTCGCGAATCTTCATTAGATTTTATATCATGGTTCAGGACTTGCATCTGACATTCTGTCTTGAATATTTTTAAAAAAATCGAACATGCAATTTGAAACTCTGACCTACCCCACGTAGTGTAAACCACGAACTACCTTAAATAATTTTAAAGCCTACTGAGATAGAATTGCTTCATGACTTACGGAAAAAATATTTTTGTGAGATTTATTTTGTTCCATTAGTTCTCATGCGAGTTACGGGTTGATTTTAGTTTCTGACGTGTTTTACTTGATATCCAAAAGGTCGCGGGTTCTAACCTCTTTAACATACCATTAAAGTCCCTATCCATCAGGCCAAGCTAAGCACTATTTTTGGAGAGAAGAGTAATTAAATATCTCATTTCCAAAAAATAAAGTGTATTCTCACAGGTTTATCGGGGTTTTGTGAGCTTTTAAACTTTGAACTTCATAACAAAAATACGCCCAATGAAAGGTTGTAAACTACGCATCCATCGGCCATTTTAGAATATAAACTTCAAAATATCAATATCAAGCTAGCTGTTCTCTTTGTTTTCGATGCGACACCGTTTATACGTCATTACACAGGAATTCCAAATGTTTCCCATAAAAGTCACTCATATTTTTTTCTTAATTAATCAGTTATTTTTATTTTAGTTAAAGATTAATCTTTTTTCGCTTTTCAAAAGTCACTCGTGGTCATTTGTGGTCATTCGTGGTCACTCGTGTGTACTTTAAGACGTGATCCATGTGTTCTTCTGTCGGCAGTTGCAAGTTTTGATGTCTTTTGTGTTGGTGTTATCTGCGGTGTCATTGATGTGTTTGGATGAATGTAGAATGCATTTGTTGTGGTTGTCGATGATCTGTTTGGCGTTATTCATGCAGCTGTAACTGATCTTGGTTGTGTTGCGATCAAAGATTTTTCTAAGTTTGTGGTCTTTCGGGAAGTGCTTGTCTACTAGCGCAAGGAATCTGTGTTCGATATTTGTGCTGACGTTTTTGCTGAATGGTGAGTTGTACCAGAGTATGTTGTTCCGTTGTCCGTTTTTCGTTTGTTAGTCGTAGGTGGTTCGTAGTGTAGAGTGTACCGGTATCCGCATTCGTTGAGTGCTTTTTTTATAACAAAGGTCAACTTTAAAGGTATAGACTTTTCATATGCCTTTAAAGTTGACCTTTGTTATAAAAAGGTCAAAAAGATACATAGTACAGTTAATTCAAGGGCTCATAATGCTCATCATAACACGAAAGGGAAGGAGGAGGGACGGCAGTCTACCTGTATGAGTGTGAACTTTAGGCCTGTTCCAAACGTCGTGCTACTGCCGTGCCGAACTCAAATGAAATAGTAATTTCGATTTAAGCACGGCAGTAGCACGCCGTTTGAAACCATTAAGCGCGGCACGGCTGAATTAGGTTCGGCACGACTACTTAGCGCGGCAGGCCTTGCCGTGCCGCACGGCAGTAGCACGACTTGGTTTCAAACGTTGTGCTACTGTCGCGCCGAACTCAATTCATAAATTAATTTAACGGATTTTGCATTATTTGCATACTATTACGCATGCGCACTAATAAAAAAAGACAAATCTACCCGTTTTGCCCGAAAGCTTGAGAGAAGAGGAATCCGACGGTGACAATAAATTGCTTAGGGTTAGGGTTTGGAAACGCCGGCACGATCGTAATACAGTAACTTGCTGGCTCTCGTCAAGGGAAACCAGAAGAAGAATAAATGAAAAAACTTTCAAAAGTAATCCTCTCCTTGCAATAACAGTATTCAATATGGACTGCTGCATTCGCCTGCGTTGCCTTCTGGCATTTAAAATTGTCTTAAACAAAACAAAATTCGCGCGCTCTTCGTTAAGGTTTCCCTCCGCCATTTTGGATGGGGCGATACCGCTGGATGGATGGTTTGTTTTGTCTTTTGAATTTGGCGCGACTGCATTAGGTTCGACGTTTGAAACCGCTGCCGTGCTATCGTCGTGCCACTGCCGAGCCAAATTCATTTGAGTTCGGCACGGCAGTAGCACGACGTTTGGAACAGGCCTTAGATTTTAGAAGAAAGCAAAGCGATATGATTTTTTGTGTAATTTTGGGAAATAGTTCATCAGGAGGGTTCCTTGGCAAAATGAAATAAATTATCAAATTTTTCATCGGACGATCTTGATTGTACATGTGACACATATTTACCTGATTCCCCCCCCCCCCTGCAGTATTCTAATGATCTCCCTGCTCAGTGGTTGTAATTTACGTGATCCTCCCCCCCTCGGGTGATAAGTAATGATCTGGTCCCTTAGATTTTTATGATGTTCTACCTTTTCTTGATCTTTTTCACTTCTTTTGTATCAAATGGGGAAACCACGTTGATTACGCAATCTTTACTATTACTGTTATAATTATTATAATTTTATCATTATTACCTTATTTTTATTTCATTACAATTCTTTTTCTACATGTTCATACGACGCCTAGTGGTATGTAGGACGTGTGTGTTATATGAACCTACCAATGGCTTACTATGAGGTAGAGCTGTCTTTAGCTTAGTGATAGAGCTTCGCGTCACGCACTCCAAAGGTCTGGGATTTTTTAAATCTCAAGAAACTAGTGAAATGAAATATTTATCAAGACTATTAAAGAGTATGGAAGACTGAATTTATGGATCTTTACCTTGACAAAAATTTACCGACACAGCCAAACAACTGTCGGTTTCTTCGGGAAAATAGTCAACGACTTTTTCTCCTACAAGGGCATTTGACTTTGTCAGTAACGCCAGACTGTGAAAAAATAAAAAAAATTGGGCCAGAAGAAGTCCACAAGGCAGTGTTTTCTTTGAAAAAAAAAACCTGTATCTTATCTATTTGTTATTTTTTACGACTTTTAGGTTGAAAACTGGTAGACATCTGAAGAGCTGAGATGCGCCTCGATACACTTAGGCTATTATGCTTATCATCAAACTAAATGATGAAGATGACAATGGGACTTATCATTTAACAATTCATTTCAATCATTAATCGTTGTGCTTATTAAAGAAAATAGCTTTAAAACTATTATTTTGTAATGAAATATCTATATTTGAGTCATCTTCTGTCACGTTCATCGTAAACACAAACACAGTAAAGGAAATAAAATTTTTTTCATGGGCCTTCTCTAACAGCTTAGAGGTGTTATTGGTTTCATTGCATAGTGTTAGTAATGTGTCAAGATGTTACGAGTGTCGATGCAGAGCAGAGTTGTTCCTAGACAAAACAACAACAAACTGTTTTATTTCCACGTAGTTGACTTCTTGTTTTTATAGCACTAAGCTTCTTCGCAAATCTCTCTCTCTGTTCGATGGAACTGTCGCTCTTATATACATAAAGTATAAGGATCTAGAAACTTCTCTAAAGAACTAAATTTAGTCGATTGACACGGTTTCTAAATTTGAACAATTACGTAAGAAATAGAACGTTCCAGAATGTTCCTTTTACTAGAAGGTCACGTCTAGATGACTTCGGGTTCTAGAATGTTCTGGGACTTTACTTAGACAATTTTTCGTAACACAAGACTCCAAAGAGTTTCGTTCCAAAGTTTTCTGTGTCAGTTACCAGGAAATTATGATATTTTGGTCAATTGAATGTTACCAAGTTTTCTAAGTTTATTTAGAAATATTCGCTAAAATTACTTACGTAGGATACACTAGCTTGCAAAAGGCAATACTTGGTTTAGGCGAGTAGTTTATGGTTTTCATCAACTAATATTGTGAAACAAGTCCGAAAAAGGCAAAACAACGCCTACAAGAAAATTCGAACAAGATACATGGATATGAAAAAATGATTACATAACTAAATAGAACAATTTTCAATCGAGTGTTGAAAATAATCCCAGATTACAATGGTTTTGCTTTACTCCACTCTGTGATTGGTCCAGAAAAACTCGCACCACTCCGCACTCACACCAATCCGGTGCAAAATTATAGCGGAGCTCCAGCGTAACCCCATAATTATACTGAAGAAATGTATCAAAGTGCTCTGTGAGCAAACTCGTGAATTGACAGATGACTTATATGATTTTTTGGATTATGTTTAATGTTATCTGGTTTAGGGAATTTTGTGGTTGATTGTCATTTTCAGAGTACGAGCAGTAGTACAGTGTTCGCTAATGTAGCAAAGAAACAAGGTAATAAAAATTTTCATCGACAAGCCTGTACGACCATCGCCAGTCATCGTGGACATGTCCGGGGGCAATGCCACTGAGTAAATTTGAGGTTTTTTCTGACTCGCGGTCATTCTGACCGGCTGAGATGTTTCTCATGGAAACGGTCATAAAATCTGTCACACAATAAATTAAAGTGAAAACAACTGTTAATCTGGTCTTTTTTCGCTTTTGCCGTGAAAAATATGAGTCAAAACATGGCAACAAAGTCTCTCTCCGGTCACAAAACAGCCAAAAGCAGCCATATTTGAAATTGCCCTGTAATGCATTGCCAGCTCAGTACTGAATAAATGTATATAGTGTATGCTGGCAGAATTTGTGTTTGCTGATACTTAAGGTGGCTGAACAGTTTTTGATACTTGCGTTTCATTCTCCTTTTTCTCTAAAACCCTTGACCCTCGGTCGTCAAAAATGGCAGCAAGCAAGTTAACAACGCAAACGTTAGTTTTTAGATTGTTAAGCTGACGTATGTGCCGCTGCCATGGCAACACGAATAAATATAAACAGGCCTTTAAAATTGGTTTTGTTTATTTATAGAAAATCTAGTCATTAGATTCTCTTTATAATTTGCATGAACAAGCTTGTGACGATAATCACATGTTAATACCATTTTACTAATAATTAAACAGAGATGTTCAATTATTCCTTGTTGAGGGTTCACTGGGATATCTAGAATTTCCTTTGTTAAAGTTCAGTTTTTCTCAATACTCCTGTTTTTTATTTCCTAAAGTATTTTCGCGCCAAATTTCGTGAAATTCCAACGAGTGGTTACCAAGAAATAGGCGTATTTCCGAGAAAGCAATTTTTCATTCAATCCCAATTTTTTTACTTATTACGCATGCGCTGCAATTAACTTGGTTCTTTCGGTAACAACAAAAAAGTTAAGAATTGCTGGGTTGTTTGCATCGTTATCTTTTCTAACATATCTTTGCAATAAAATACTAAAACCATCATTACACTGCGTTCAATTATAGAGAAAAATAACATAGATAGTGAGGGTGCTAAGTAAATAAAATAATCGGCTGTAGGTGCTGCGATCGAATGGTTTTAGTAAGAGGTGAGGTAGCTGAAATTTTTGAGAAGAAAATCAGTGTTAAATTAATTAAGACGTTAGTTTAGAATCCAGCCAATCAAATTATGTATTTTCGGAGCCACGTTTTGCACACGGAAGGCCCCTTTCTATAGGGGCGTGAATGGGAGGTCCTTGGAGCTAAGTTGAGGGGACTAGATTTTAGGGTGTTGTCCCTCGTGGAAAGTTGCCAAACCTTTGCCACAAGCAGAAATCCATATGACGCAATAAGGCTTAGGGTATGTTGTAAGAATGTCTTCCAAAAGCGGTATAAGAAAGAAGACCAAGGACTGTGGAAGACCTAAGAATGTCGTGATGCCATAATAGCGTACGTGCACAAAGTATCGGAGTCCAGAAGGAATAAGAGGAACACTATGGATTATTCGACAATGGTTCTTCAGACCTCAAGTGATACGCAGCTACCCGCGCTGATATACTCAAAGACCAAGAGAAAGCTTTTGGTTGATAGTGAGCGGTCGCGCACACCAGTAAAGCTGCAGAGATTTACTTACACGTCGGATGGGTCCAAAGTCATCATCAATGATATGACCAAAATTTCTTCACCCCAACCAACGGAGTACTCCTTTCAATTCGAGGAAGTAGGGAGCAATGATGAGGAGCAGAGAATGGCGGTAAGAGAAATCATTGACAAATCCAACGAGGGAGACCTGATGTCCATCCGCGGGAAAATAGTTGGTGTAGCTGAGCCAACGGTGACAAAATCTAGGGGGCTGAAAGTTGCCAACCCCTTGTTTGCGGATGAAACGGGTAAAATTGAGCTGGATTTATGGGAGGGTCATATCTCCGCTGTGGAAGTTTGCCGTGCGTACACTATATCTCCTGAAAAAGTTCGACGGTGGTTGGGCAAGAAGAAAGTCTCTACAGTGATGAGCAGTACTATCAGAGCGGAAGAGATGAATGAATGTTTGTCAGCAATCTCGCTGGCAACGGAAGAAGAAATACGAGGAGGATTTGCTTCAAGCCCCTTGACGATCCGAAGTTTTCAGTGTGTTGAGAAGGTAGAGTCGTATCTTCAACGTAGGAAGTGTTCCAGAAAGATTCTTCAAGCGATGGGAACCCCTGTTGTGCGATGTGACCGATGCGGCTATTCCATGAGAACTGTGGACTGCCCCGTTCGTCGCTATGCTTCGGTGGTTATGGAGGTTACTGATGGCAGTCCTGTTCACGTTACCGTGTTCAACGATGTTTTGGAAAAACTGGTCCCCTACTGCAAGAATCTTACTGATGGTGAAGTGGAAGAGATGTTGCTGTTAATTGAAATCGTTACGATTACGTATAACAGTGACAAATGTATTGTCCTTAATGCAGTCGCTGCAAAGTAAGTCCGAGGATAAACAAACTGTGTTGTTGTTGTTATGTGCCGTTTACATCTAAAAGGACGTGAGGCAAATATAAGCTTATTTTTATTTTGGTTGTTGTTAGGGTACTGTAGTCGTTTTGAACTATACATCACTTCAGCCAGGAGCTTAAATGTTTTTTTTCAAAGTGTTAGCCTTAGCTTCAAATGGTGTTAAGACCTTGAAGTTATTAAAGTCTTTTCCTTTGAAAGAGTTTGTCAGCATTTCTGAATAAATTAAGGCTCATTTTCACATGTTCGAGAGTGATAAGAGCAGATCTTAAAGGATTTCGCGCAACGTTAAATTAATCTTCGTTGAGTCAACCGATAAAAGGCGCACGAGACTGCGCGACGCTGGATGTTTACTTTTGGGTGGCTTTGTATTATTTTGGCGGGTTGTGCACGCGTTTGTACTATGTTTTGCCGCTTGATACTAGTTTAGGTCTCGATTAATCACCGGTCTTTGCGAGATATTATTTTTTGATATGCTAGGTTACTAGCTCTGGGAATCATCGTTCAATGAATGACAACAATTTCCTTGCAATGCAAATATCCGTTTTGATCTCACACACGAAATAAAACGGTGAAAGAGAAATAAATTTATGCCAAACTCTGTCAGTGCTTTAGTGGTATGGTCAAATGTAGGTTTAAGTCGCTCCAATATGTACTAAAGCGCAGCAAAAGAGAGTAAAATTGTTTCTTTATTGAGGACTCGAAGTTTGAAAATAAACATGTGGCGTCACGCAGTCTTAGTTTTGTCAGTTCCCATTTGTTTTGATACTTCCAGGAAGTCTCATGTTGTGAAGGATTGATCGTTTAAATTTTTTATATGGATTTTTCTGCTGTTGTAATCTATATTAGCTCACGGGAGATTCAAGTGCAGTGTTGGAGTTTGCATGGAGGTTAGGAACTGAAGCGAAATCAACTGATGTAAATTCAGTGATTAGAAAATACTACTTTCCTCTTTAAGATAAGGCTGAATACTTATTTCGTGTTAATTTTTGTTGTACAGTGTTTAAACGAGATCGGAGCGATTTTAGGTTTTTTATGGTACAGTCAATAACTTAAAATCGGCCGCAGAAATGACAAGAAACAACGGCAAGCGAAGTTTAAAAAGTTAAAGTATTTAAAAGAGATGGTCATGTTGATTGATTTCAGTGTCAGTTTCTAGTCTCCATTCCGACTGTTACATTATGCTTGGATTTCCCTATGTTGTGGTTTTGTTAATTTAAAGTTTCAGTTGTTGATTGGCTTCTTTAAACGTTGTTGTGGGGGTTGTTCCCAGATGAGTGATCCCTTGGAAGTGCTTTATAGTAAGGTTTTGAAACTCATATGTGGTGCCAGTCTTGATGTTCTTGAAAAGTGGATCCCATATATGAATAGTAGCAGTTCCAGTTTCATCCTCCAGGACACAGTCTTCCTTTACAGTTGTCATTTCACTTGAGGATTTCAATTGCACAGGTTTAGGGTTTTCATTTCCCAGTGAAATGGAAGCAGTGACATTTACTTTCTGATTGACTTGGAGTGTGGGGAGCTCCTCAAGTGTAATCTTCTTGGCAGGCTGAGTTGAGGGCTCAGTCTTTTGGGATTTGTTGATGGGTTTGTAATCAAAATCAATATCAAAGGTTGGTGTTACCCTTACTGTTGATTGCTGGTTGAATATGATGTCATTGTTGCTGTTTTGCTTAGTGTTTTTGAGGGTTACAGCTGTTTTTGACGCTTCATGTTCTTGTAGCATGGAGTGGTTTGCAATATTAAATCCTACAACTCGTCTCAATTTTGATGGGCTGGTTTGTAAATCAAAATCATACCACTGATTTTGATTTCGTGAGCGTTTTATAGGACTCAAATTCTGAATGTAGCCACGGTGATTATCTAAGAAAGAGGAAATAAAAACTGAAGTTAGACATGAAATGTTGATCACAATAAGTTACTGCATCTTTTAATAACATGTGGACTGTAAAATTCATAACTAACAAATGGTTTTTTGGTACTGTCAATCAAATGTTCTGCAGCTCTTTGCAGCTCGTGACTACTGTCAATTGTGCAGTAATCAAATCAAATCAAATCATTCAGCACAGTTCAGACAGCAGAAGTTGGGAGGAGCCACCAAAGATTTCAGTGATGGTAGTGAAATTGCGTTTGTCAGTAAGGTTTGAATTTTAGAAATGGCAATATATTTTTTGTGTAGATGCAATCTAGTATGGTGAGGCCAGACGAGTTCTTGCTCATTCAATCTCCCTCCCCACCTACTTTCCAAGTGAAGAAAACAGGAATATGGAGAACCACAAAAAACCAAACATTGTAAATTAAAGCTACAGGTACTTACCAGAGTTTGTATTTTCTTTTGACATGATTGACTGACAAGAGATCTGGAAACTGAAGAAAAAGAAAATTTTCAAACAGTGCAGAAACATTTTTTTTTTGAAATATCAAAGATTTTGTAAGCAGAAAGCACTGACAATGCATTTCCTTTTTTTTAGAGTAGAATATGAAATGTGAAATGTTTGTTGAAAATATTTGGAACCAGTCACCACAGGGAGACAAGATCAAAATTGTACAAAGTTGATTTTGAATTGTAATTGACTTTTTATCTTTTAATCTTAAGTGTAAAAGAAATATTTATGCATGCATTGATCGCTTTGATTTGTTTAAAAGAGTGACATATACGAAAATTTTTTTAAAGATATTTTGAGATGTGAATTCAGTGTTTCATTAGCCAACATATCAAGACGGTTTTCTTCTTCTAATCTAAACTTAAAGTTAGTAGACTTTTTGACCGCTTGTAACCTCTCTAGTGTCATTGGCTTAATAAGAAGATCTTGTATTTTTTTTACCCTGCTTAAAGCAACATATGTAATTCCAGGAGATCTTTCTGATGATCCTAAATCAATCCAAGCTTTAGAGAGGGTCAGACCTTGACATTTATGAATTGTCATCGCCCAGGCTAATTTTAATGGCAATTGCTGTCTCTCATATTTTTTTCCTAAACTTTCTGAAACTTGGGTGATGGGACAAATTGGGACACATCTTTGAAACAGAGAAGAAACTGATGGTCCTTTATATTCATCATCAAATTGAACCAATACACATATTGGAAGACATGGAGGTTGTTGTCCTTCAGCATACACAAAGTCAAGTACTGTGCCTAATGCTCCATTACAAAGGCCAACATCAGTCCATAGATTCATCGTTAACATTACTTTTGCTCCTTTTGATAAGTAAACTATAGGTTCAAGGCCTCCCATGTCATCAGCACTAAGTGTTTGTGCTCCAATAGAGTGACGAGCTTTAATTATTGCTATTGGTTGACCCAAGCCTTTAAGTCTACTAATGTTTAATTCTGCGACTTTTTCCTTATGATAACAAATTCTTACAGAATTCTTTTCAAACTCATTCACATTGTGCACTTTGTCCGGTGTTCTGGAAATTAAAGAGTGCCAATCTGATTCAGTTGATTCACCATGGCGAGCTCGGGTTAGCATTTCCCTAAAATTGGATTGTTCAATATTATTTCCTTGAACTCTTTGATTAACTGTCAATTTAACAACTTTCTTGAATTCATGATATAGGAGAAAACCTTGAATTTGCTTTTCTGTTTTTGGCATAGAATGGTAAAGTGGTTTGTCACCTACTGGTGGTAACTGAGCTATGTCACTGACGAGAATGACAGATATGCTGCCAAATGTCATGTCTGTTCGTCCAGTAGCTTGTCTGCAAAGACTATCAATCCATCCGAACAAACTCTGGCCAACGAAAGAGTATTCATCTATTATTAAATATTGAACGTTTTCAAAGTTACTTTGCAGTTGTTGCAAAGGTATTCCTTTTAAATCCCAATGTCTCTTTGAACCAATAGGTAATTTTAGCAGTGAATGTAGCGTTACTCCATTGACATTGAATGATGCTTTTCCAGTGTAAGCTAAAACCTTACATTTTTCCTGAAGCAAATTTCTTAAGGAATCAATGAGATAGCTTTTCCCTGTTCCTGCTACACCCATAATAAGAAAGCGCAAGGGATTTTGTTCACCACTGGCAAATTGATTGGAAACTATTTGATAAGCTACTTGCTGCATTCTACTAAAAGTTGAAGTATCTATGATTCTTGTTTCACAGGAATGGTGAGCACTATTCTTGTTTTTCTCTCTGTTTATCCATGTAGGCATTGCATTTATCTCATCATTTGTGAAATACTGATACACTTGATGCCAATATGCATGTGGTACAGGTGTAGATTTCTCACAAGTATCAGTTGTTTGAATAGTCAACTCTGCCATAAGCATCCACTCTTCTCTTTCACTTTTGGTGTTGTAATCTTCTTCAAAAGAATCCTCATTCAAAGGTGTTACGCATATGTAGTTGTTTACATCTTGCATTTTGGTTTCCCAATCAGGGACTAAGGATTTTGCAGTATCAGTTAGCAAGAATTTTTTCCAACATGTTGTGTATGTCTCATCAGCCTGTGGAAGGTTATCCCATGCATCATCATCATTTCTGGTTTTGACCATCCATCATCAGGAGAAGAAGGATTCCAGGTTGACATCAAAAAGTCAACATATCTACAAAGGATTGTCTCAGCCTCTTTGCCTTCTTGTATTTCGTTGTCAATATTCACAATTTGCTCTTTAGTTAGTTCATGTTGGTTTTCACTTTTAAATTTTGAAGCTAAGTATCCCTTGAGGGCCTTCTCAGTGAGGGTACATAATCCTGGGTCATTTTTTAATTTAGCAACTCCATGATAATGGATTGATCCTCTTTGGACTGCATATTCTTATCTATACCAATGCCAGGAAGAGTGCAGTGATTCTTTCAACCAAAACTTGACAAACCGATCAGTTCTTTCTGAAAAGACCCAATCTAACAGATGTGGATTGTTTAAAACATTTTTGTGTCTATCACCTGGAGTCAGTTTTTCAGTGAAACTGTTGCTCAAAAGCTTGTGAAATTCTGGCCAGTGATATTCTGCACATGATAAAGTAAAAAATATTGTTGGAGGTCCCTTTTGGCTTATTGTAGCTTTCAAAGCTTCTTTTGACTTTTGCCAATAACCAGTGCTACCAGTTATGTTTTTGGCATAATGCATCAGCTTAGACATAAGTGAAGAATAGCTATTGGTAGTAAGTATTTTTTTTAGTTGTACAACAGTTAGGTGGGCTTCATTTGGATTTCGTTTAAGAAATATACTACCCTGACCAAGAAGTCTGTGTCTTTGGATCATATTGAATGCTCAGTAAGCAAATCGTGGATGCCTTGCAAATCTGTACACCCATTCACAATTGATGTCTTCAGCAAACTTTATCAAATGCTTTACTTTTTCACCCAAGGTTGCATGTCGCTTTGTAGCAGTATTAGTTGGATCGCCTGTACCATCAGGGAAAAGAGTGGGAAAAGCCATTGTTGCTAGTAGTTGAATTTTGAACTCATTTAAAGGTTTGCTTCCCCTATTAGGCCATGCAGTTTTATGGTGTTGTAATAGTTCATCTTTTATTAGCTGCTTTTGTGGCTTCAAAACAACAGGATTTAATACAGTGCTGCTTAAGTCTGTTTCATGATTGAATGGTATTTCATCACTATCAAGTGGACCTCTATCTGGATCCATTTCATCGTCACTGATTTTAGTACAATGAACCTTTTGCAAGTCACTAGGAATTCCTTCAGTTGGAAGGGAAGACAAACAAGTATAATCAATTTTAATGTTTTTGTACACAGGATTGTGATCAACTAACCACTGCAGAGCCATAGAAACTTTTTGTCTTTGAACAACTAAATCTTTAGAAGTGTTATTCTTGCCTTCCACTATTATTACTATTATAGGGAGTTCTTTGGGATATTTTGGTAGTGTGTCTGCAAGATCCTGGATATCTTGGGGGAAATTAATGCAATGACCTTTATAAGCTCTTTGTCCACCTGGCTTTGTGTAAACACTGATAACTGGAAAAGCACGAGCAATTAACATCTCTTCTATTTGGGTTAGACCTTGTAATTCTTTTGGAACTTGAGCTGGTATCATGCTGTTTTGAGCAGAGAACTTTTTTTATACTGTTCTTGTCTCTTACACATCTTATACAAACATAGTCTGCTTCTTTTTTGTTTTTTACTGACAATGGCCATGCTTCATGGCAAACTCGGCAATGCCAGATTTTGAAAATCATGGACTCATGAAACCTCTTTATATTAATTGCTGCCCACTCCTGATGGTGAAGTTGTCCATATGTTTTAGCATCAAACAGTGAAAGATACTTATCTTGACTTACCACAGGACACTGTTTTGTTTTTTTTCAACGAACTGTGTTCCTGCTTCACAAGTAGTTTGATTATTAACAATTTCCATTTTACTTCCAGAATTGTTTTGGTCACTTTTCTTTCTTTTTCTATATTCCTTCATGTAATCTTTGTTCTTAATCCTTTTTCTTAGTTTGTCTGCTTCATTTGTAGGCATTTTTTTTAATGTTGTCCTTTTCCTATAATCCCTTACATACTGTTTGTTTTTTATCCTTTTTCTTAGTCTAGCTTCTCCATTTCTAGTCAAGTTTTTTTTAATGTTATTTTTTTCTATATTCCTTCATGTACGCTTTGCTCTTGATCCTTTCTCTTAGTTTATCTGCTTCATTTGTAGTCAATTTTTTCTTATAAGGTTATTCTTTTTTCTATATTCCTTCATATATGCTTTGTTCCTAATCCTTTTTCGTAGTTTATCTGCCTCATTTGTAGTCAATTGTTTCTTAATGTTATTTTTTTTTCTATATTCTTTCATGTATGCTTTGTTCTTGATCCTTTTCCTTAGTTTATCCGTTTCATCTGTAGTCAATTTTTTTTTATGCTGCCACCTGCACTCATTTTCATTAGTTCTCTCTTCTAATTTACCTATGCCATTTGTAACATCTGATTTTTTGTTTCTGTATTTTTTTAGATATTTTTGTTGTGTATCCAACTTAAGTCTCTTATCAGCTTCCTTTATTTCTGATTGTGTCCTTTTTTTGTTAGTAAACGAATCATCTTGTTTACTTTCTTCCTCAATTTGATATGAAGAAGAGCTCAATTTGCCTGATTTAAAAAACACATTAGGCACCTGAGATTGAGTTCCACCCTGCATGGTTTCATAGTATTTGTCTTTTGGAAATGCTTCAATTGGGCTATTTGGCTGTAAATCAGTTTCAATTGTGGATGAACACTTTTCAAACACAGCAAAAAACCAACCATTAGGGTAATTATTCAAAAGATCCTGAATTGAAGTGAAACTTCTCACTGACACACACAAATCGCCAATATATATCCATTCAGTGTGATTATTTATAGCCACTGTAAAATGATGACTTGCACAGCGTACCATGCCTTTTAGTTCATAACTTTGACCTAACACATCGATGATGTGGGGAAAGTATACTTTATTGATACAAGTTGAAGCAAGTTCTATGAGTAAAAATTTTGGAAGGATAACAAAATGTTGTAGCAATGAAACATTCCCAGAATGCTGTTGACACAGACCACAGAAAAGTGCTTTGCTACTTGGAAGTATTGCCTCAGAAACATAATTGTCAAATAAGCTATGACCCCAGTTTTGGCAAGTAATATAAATAACAAATATACTTGTATTTTTTATGATTGCATTGTTGCACAATGAGCAAACTGACTGATTGCTCTCTTTTACCAAAAAAAAGGGATTGCAATTCATCGGTCATAACTCCAACTGTGCTTAATTTGAATATGTCACTAAATACAGCATCTGCAGACATTGTAGCAAATGAGTTACAATGCTGTCTCAAATAAGCCCAAACAGGTTCTCGAATAAGGGTCATATCCGTCTCCCCATGACAACTTTGCAAATGCACACATGCTTCAAATAACGTTTGAAAAAACTCATTACGTTCAACACGTTGCAAAGAATCTCTAAAAATAGCAAAAGTGAGTTCAAGAAAAGAGTCAACTGCACAAGAAAACCTGCCCGAGTGTGTTAAGCAGTAATTCATAAAATGTCTTCGATTGTTATTCGTCTCTTGCAACTGTTGATTGGAAGAGGTGGCCTCATTCTTCTTAATGTAACCGACACTTATGTTTCCATTTACAATATGCGCTTCTTTATTTGTTATAATGTAAGGATTAAAGCTTCCGTGTGAGGCATGGGGAATTCTCCTTTGTAAATATTTTCCGCTATATTTCATAATACGTATTATGTTCTTGTTAAATGAAAAATAATATAAACTTGAGCATCCGTAGGAAAACTTCGTACTAACCCCAGTATTTACATTGTAATGATGTAATTTCAGTAAAAATATTGTGAGTACTGAGTACCATAAACACACCATGATTGATAAGTGCGAGAAATATACAAACTGCTTTGATTCCGTATGTGAATACGCTGTTTGGAGGGGAGTAGTCCGTCAACGCTGCTCAATCGAACTTTCAGTGCAAAGTGAAAGTGAGAGGGAACAGGCTACTTCGATTCATGAACTTTCAGTTCGATATGCTAGTTCGATTGATGAACAAGCTCGTTCAATTCTCTGGTGAGCACGCTGGTTCGATTTCGTGATTGCTGAACTTTCAGTTCGATACGCTGGTTCGATTGATGAACACGCTCGTTCAATTCTGTGGTGAACACGCTGGTTCGATTTCGTGTCTCGAACACTGAATTTGAACACTGGATTTGCTCTAGTTCCAACAGTTTTCCTCAATATTCGAATTAGATGAAGAGTTTTGTAAAGGGACGCTGGTCGATTGAAGTTTCAGTTTGATTGATGAACACGCTGGTTCTATTGATTGCTGAACTCGCTGGTTCAAATCAGTAGCGAACACGCTGGTTCTATTGATCTCTCTACCACTGTATAACACGCTAGTGCTATTGGTCTCTCGACCACTGTATATTCTGAGCAAAGTGAGAGGAAACAAGCTACTTCGATCGATGAACTTTCAGTTTGATACGGTATCTGGTGATTTCGCCAACGAGTGATTTCGCCAACGTCACGTTCGCCAACGTCTTAGGTCGCTTCGCCAAACCAAAAGTCGCTTCGCTAACGTCCTACTGGTCACTTCGCCAATGTATTAGTTTACTCGAAATAAAAATTTACCATTACTTCTTCTTGCTTCTGTGTGTTATTTACTTGACTGAGCTGACTTGATTTCCCCGTTCGAACTTAGTTTCCTTCCGTTATTTTGTTCGGACTTAGTTTCCTTCTCTTGTACGCGCAACTTAAAACACAGTGGGCCCACATAAATGCACGGCACGCCACGCGTCACCGGCGCTGTATGTTGCTGAATTTAACTTATAGCAATAAAGTCGCGTGTGTGCAACCTTTTCCTTAAGTTCTTCTATAAGGTTTACTAAGTTATTACTAGATATTTGGCATTGGCGAAGTGACCAGTAGGACGTTGGCGAAGCGACTCATCGCGTTGGCGAAGCGACCAAAGACGTTGGCGAACGTGACGTTGGCGAAATCACGACAATTCTTTGATACGCTAGTTCGATTGATGAACACGCTCGTTCAATTCTGTGGTGAACACGCTGGTTCGATTTCGTATCTCATACAGTGAATTTGAACTCTGGATTTGCTCTTACTAGTTTCAACAGTTTTCCTCAATATTCGAATTAGATAAAGAGTTTTGTAAAGGAACGATGGTCGATTGAAGTTTTAGTTTAATTGATGAACACGCTGGTCCTATTGATTGCTAAACTCGCTGGTTCAAGTCAGTAGCGAACACGCTGGTTCTATTGATCTCTCAACCGCTGTATAACACGCTAGTGCTATTGGTCTCTTGACCACTGTATATTCTGAGCCTATGAAATTCTTTACAATTCAATAACGACCACAATAAAGAAAACACTCACCTTCTACAACAAGATCGAGCTGCTTGCACTTCAAACCAAACGAAGAGACGCTTCCACGAACAAGCTCATCAAACAACCACGCGAAAGTGTCTAGATGTACCGCCTCCTGATTGGTTAAAAACTACAATGTAACACGTCTTTTCATTGGTTTGAATAGTTCCTTCCTTGCAATTGGCTTAAATTGAGACATTCTTACATCTTACACCTTACACTTACACTTTTCAATGCCGATCGAGAATTTTTTCGCATACACCATTCTTCGCGCGGCACTATTCTCTGCCGCCTCGCCAGCTGAGCGTCTTCGCTCGGCTGGCTCGTTGGCAATCAAAATAAAAGATAAAAATAGGTCCGCAATGCGTACTTGTGTGGGATTTTATTGACAAAGCCGGTTTGGAAGGGGTTTTTGAGCGGAAGCGAACCTGTCGCTCACTGTGAGTCAACTGTACTACAGGGGTGATATTAGGCCTGGAATCAACAGTCTGAATAGTAATTTTTGTGTGGGAATTATTTGAACAAATACAGATTCACAGGAGGGATCTGGGGTATTAACTTTTCCTTTTATCAGGCAATATGCCTTTCCTTCCCTCCCTGGAAGCTTTTTGGCGTGTTTTTGAACGTTTGGTAATCGTCTTCAACAAATAAATTACCTCTTGGTGGCTTAGGCTATTTATTTGTTTATACGGCAATACTGGAAATACTTGGAGCAGTAAATATTTTCGTAACAGTCATTGAAAAAAAATTGAAAAAATTTCTGCTACTACTTTTTAACTCGTGGATACACGATAGCGTAGAAACGAGTTCTTGTGGGCGCTCTGCGATTTGCAAATTGGCGTGGACTCTTCGTAATTAGTCGGCTTCGAACTCGAGATCTATCCTTCCGAAGAAGTAAGTCCAAAGTCGTGGCGCTATTATGATTGCACTGATCGTTGCGATATTTATTGTCTTTACACGCCTGTTTCGACAATTACTATATTGAAATGGACTTCAAGTGTTTCAAATTAGTGCTATGATCAACTTAAAAACCAAATTTGAAGCGTCTTCGAATCGTCCATGCGCTGAACATAACGAGGACCAGCGAGAATCACGAAGAGTTTGTGAGTGACAGCAAGCTGTTGACACAGAAATTCTCACGGAAACATGTACACATGACATAAAAAAATGGTAATTTGCACCATTATTTCTTTCTACGCCAATTTGGGTCTTTCCGTTGTAATCGTTTCGTTTTGTTATTCTTCTATGCAAGCGTGACTGTTTTGATGGTAAGAATGAAAGATGATCGCTTTCCACAAGTCGTTGCCGAGCACGTGACTATAATCTGGCCGGTGTTGTTTTGATCACTTGACAATCTTTTTCGCTGAAAATACAGGACGACTTCCTATTTCAAGGAATGTTTTTCCAATTAATTTCTATCGCATCGGTGTAAAAAAGTACAGGTATAAGGGTGTTCTGAAAAACAAAAGGGAAATTCAAAACCACGAGAAATTGCGAGTAATCGGCCTCTTGTACTACACGCGGGTTTTTTTGGTGTAACATGCGTGTGTTTCCCGTAAGTTACAAGCACTTTACGCACGTGGGAATGCTGCAATCACGAATTTTATATTACGTGAAAGTCACGCATGTGGTTGTTTGCTCACTTCACTAATATGTTTGTTTGCTTGTTGTTGTTTTTTTTTGGTATCCTGGAGTATTTCAGGAGGGGTTGCAGACTTAACTGTGGAATAGTTGTTTAATGCAGGGTTGTCAATAAAGGTTGCAGTTAGAAATTAGCCAAGATGCTGAGGGAGCTGCCTTGAAATTTCAGGACTGTGTTATGTAGTTTATTTTTGTCTTTTGTAAATGGTTCTTAAACTGGACAACTCTTAGAAAGATGACTTCAAACTTAATTTTAAAAGGCCTGTTCTGGTACCAAATGAATAAGCAGCATTTCCTTATTAATAGTTTTGCAAGTTTCTCATTACAAATTCCTCTGAAAAAAGAGAAACAACTCTTTTCATAACTATTTACTGCCTTCTTTCGTTGCTCTCTTAACTTAAAAACAATGTACATCATGATAAAGTAATTTGTTATAGGACACCGTGAAATGAGGCCCAAACAGCTTTATGATCTGTGAAATGTGTTTCTAAAACATCTGCTTGTATATCAATGTTAGATATATTTGTATATATATATGATCAATTACAGTGTTGTTGTCAGTTGTATAAGTTGATATGAACTGTTTGTAGTGGTTATCCCTCACTAGTAAATTATACAAAGGTCTTCTGTCTGTTTCAACAAGCCAATTTATATCAAAGTCTCTAGTAATGATATTGTTGTCTGGTGAAATGTTATTTAATACCTCAGTTATTGCTTCATAAAGTTGTCTTACAGGCACGTTTGGGGAGTGATATATCCCTATGATTGTCCAATCGTCAAACCTTGCTAACTTAATTACTGTTATTTCAACACCATGTATATTGTGACAATAGGGGTATCCAGGTAAGTATGGGATTTTACTGTACACAGCTGTACCACCATAAGACCTTGATCCATTGCTGGAATTAAGGTTATCATTACGGAAGAGAACATAACCAGCAATGTCATACATGTCATTATTATCTTGAGAATTAAATCTTGTTTCTGTGAAAATATTGATATCAGCACTTAGATAAATTAAGTCTTTACGTATATCTTCTATGTGTTTGTGAAGAGACCTTACATTAAGATAACACAGTTTAAGAAGGGAAAATGTTATGTCATGGAGAGGGAGATGCAAAGCTTAAGTTTTGCAGTTGTTCTTAATCTCTCCATCTGGATTAACAGCAATCTTGCTTTCACACAAATCAGAAATATATAGGCCTTCTATAGCAGTCACTCTACTGAGTCCCATATGATGTATGTGTGGAATAGTATTTCTGGTACTAAAATCCACAACAATTCTACTGTCAGTATCACCTTGTGACCTGTGAATTGTTTTTGCTGCTGCGGGACGCAGTGGAAATTGTTTTCTAACAACTTGTGCTGTTCTGTTTCTACCTACCGCAAACTGTGTAGTCACAGGGTTTACTGGGATCCATGTGTGTTCAATTCATTGTACATACAAATGTCTTTTTTCATTCCTTGTTTTCTGACCTACATCTGAGTGGTCAAATTGTACCCATACAATACCAGATGGTTTGGTTTGTTGATGTAACTGAACCAGTTTAACAACATTTCCAGCACCATTTGTCATGCCATCTTCGGTTCGTACATTCATGACAAGGTGTGTTCTTTCACCCTCAGCAAGACAAAGGGTTGAGGCTAACTGTTTTGTTTTTCTTGGATCATTGGGTATTTGTCTTAGTATTTTGTTTCTTAGCTCTGGAGAGATAGCTCCAATAACACTATCTTGAGCATTTATTGTGAATTTGTTTCCTGTGGCTGCATTATGGGTCCTTTGTTTAAATTCATCTACTTTAGCATTCTGTATAAATAGGTGAGCTGCATCTATTGGGTTGTTGATGTCTTCTTGTATAGCTCTCTTTAAGTTTTGCAATGTCAGCTACTGTGTGTTTACCTTTACGCAACCTATTAAGTAATTCTACAAACAATTTGCTGTCTCTTTGACCCATGATTTCATTAAGTTCAAACATTTTAAAGTGTTTATGCCATAAACTGGGAGAAAGAACAGCATAAATCTACATTTTTGAGGTCTTTGAAAATATAAGCATCCATAACAGATTCTAGTTGGAATAAGTCACCAATAGCAATTATGCTCACACCTCCAAAATCCTCTCTACAGCCTTTTATATCTTTAAGCCTATTGTTTAGCTGTATTGCAAACATACCATTTCCTACCATTGAGATTTCATCAACAAAAATCAATTGACTTCTCAAAGTGTTTAGTCTACTTGAATCAAGCTGTTTGTAATTTCTCAGTGATTGATTGGCAAGAATGGCCAGAGTGCTATGAAGAGTGTCACCCTTAAGCTTTACCAGTTGGAGCTAATAGTATAACTATGATCTGATGAAAATCATCACCAGCTCTAGTGTTATAATACTTAAGCACTGCCTGATACAAAGCTTTTGTTAAATGCGATTTGCCAACACCAGCCCGTCCACTGAGGAAGCAGTAGAAAGGGGTTTCTGAGGTTTTAATCTGATGTAAAATGTGTTAAAAAAATTCTTTTTGCTCTTTATCGGGTGTCTGGACCATTTGACGAAAATCAAAATCAGGTAATTCATTCAATATCAGTGGTTCATTATTCAGCGATGTTGATGAAATGTTGAGATCATCAAAGAGGTCATAGTTTTCACTAAAATCAGGATGTAAATCTTCATGAGATCCAATCCTTGAACGGAATTGGTCAATGGAGATCCCCATATTTACTTGTGTGCTTGAGCGAGCAACAACAACAATCCAACTAACTAGAAACTCAGTTTATTAAAATAGATAACACTCTTGACAGTTCAAGGCAAACAATAGTTTCTTTCAGTTTGTGACACTTTGAGACACTCGTGAGACATTTTGAGACACTCGTGAGACACTTTGAGACACCCTGAGACTCTTTGAAGCGCAACCCGCACAAATACATTCAAGCCGACAAATGTTGGCTTACGAGAGTACAATGACTCCTTTCAATCTGACACAACCCGCACCGAAGGTCCAAGCCGATAAATGTTGGCTTGTGAAAGCGTAAAAGCTCCTGTGCAACCTGCACTGAACACAAGCCGCGTTTCAGCGTGTTGACTTACGTGAAAAAATCTTTTGTTATAGACACCTGAAGAAATAACGAAACAAACGCCTCAGATTATGAAAGAAAGAACACAAACCAGGTGTACAAACGTAATCGCCTTTCGTGAGAGCTTAATCGTGAAGCTCCCACAACAAAATTGAAAAGTTAGAGCACGCAAAGAACCTGTGAAAATATGAAATGACTTATCCTTACCTTGGAAACAAAATCCCCAAGAAACAAACATGAAATTCCGAATAAGTTCTCCAAAACCCAACGACTGAGAAGAGAAATGGCCGCCGTACAATACACTATGAAAAAACGCCGACTGGAATCCAGTCTTCACGGCTCACTGAACGCAAATAGAAACCACGTGACAAGCACTTCTCTCTCGTGGACAAATAAATAAAGAAATAAATTTCGCGGGCGTTGACAAAGTGTGGGAAATCCCACACAAAAATCAATAAATTTTTGCGCACGTGTGCAAACAAGTATGCAGATCGGATTGCAAGTGAGTATGCAAATTTATCAGTGTGTGGGGAGATCTCGTGTTACATGGAATTTATGAACAAGAAGAAAGACGAAACTGAACGTTTCAGGAAGAAAGCTTTATTCAAAACAGTTCTTGGTTTTCTCTTAGAACCGAAAAACGTACGAATTTCTTACGTGTGCGAAACCCACGAAGTAGAATTCATCATGCGTGGATAATCTTTAATCTTTAATCTTTAATCGAGATACTCCTGAATCAGTAATAACTAACCAGGAGGACTAATTACAAAGAATAAAATTAAATAATTTTTATACAGTTTAAGATTTAACAATGTTAGAAAAACAAAGCTTGGATAAAACAAAATAATATAATAGCGTAAAGATAAAATTAGTATGGGCTAAACCGACCTAATAAATGAAAGAGCATTTGATCTAAATATATCTATATTAACAATGTTAGAAGAGCTTAGAGATATATTGTTCCACAAAACTACTGTCCTTGGATAAAAATAGTATTTATATATATCATTATTCACTTTCAATTGTTTGAAAGGACGACAGTTTGGAGCTCTTGATGGTCTGACATCAGATGGGAGTGATATGCCAACGTGGCCCATATAGATTTTATAAAACATAGTGCTTTGTGAAAGAAATCTTCGGTGATGGAGTGAATCCCAACCAAGACTTTGTACCATAGGTGTAACGTGGCTATAACGCGAGTAGTCGTTAAAGACAAATCGAGCGGCTCTTCGTTGGACAGATTCAATTTTGCTCATGTTATGCTGCCTATATGGGTTCCATACAGAGGACGCATATTCGAGTTTAGGCCTTACAAGAGTACGGTATGCCGTGTCTTTAACTTTATGGCTACATCCACCCAACACTCGGCGCAAAAGACCCAGACTTGAGTTAGCATTTTTGCAAATATTATCTACATGAGTATTCCAGCTTAAGTTGCTTGATATCGTGACACCTAGGTACCTTGTAGAGTTAACTTTGGAGATATGCAGACCGTTTAAAGTGTATTGAAACAGGGTTGGGAGCTTTTTACATGTTATTCCAAGATGATAACATTTTTTAAAGTTAAGTTGCCAACTTTTCGACCATGAAGATAACTGGTCCAGGTCGTTCTGTAAAGACAAGCAGTCCTGCGAACTTTGAATTTCGCTTTATAGAATACAGTCATCGGCAAAAAGACGCAAATAAGCATTTATACAGTTCGTGATATCATTTATATACGATAGAAACAACACCGGCCCCAAAATTGATCGAACACATACCCACTTAACGGGAACTGCCTCCAATCATCTCTAATCTACCAAGCCGCCGTCACACGTAAGGACAGCAGCACCACTGAAACATACATCGGACTGACAGAAAACGACTTCAAGACTAGATACAGAAACCACACCGCATCATTCCGACACACAGAAGACAGAAACTCTAACGAACTCAGCAAACGTACCTTAAAAGAAAATAACATAAACCACTTTATTTCATTGCGCATCCTTTCATCAAGATCACCCTACAACAGCGCAAACAAAAGATGCAACCTCTGCCTCATAGAAAAATTACTCATCATCCGCAGACCCGAATTATCATCACCCAATAAACGTAATGAACTCGTGTCGTCATGCCGCCACAGAAACAAAGCGTTACTGCGTAACAATTGAACTAAGCATCGTAATTAACCGACACGCCTATTATACAAATGCATAAGGTATATAAACGATGGTGTAAATATTCTTAACAATAAAATCCCCTGATGAGTGAGCAATCACGAAACAGGCTTGTAGGGATAAAAGTATAGTCTGTTTTTTCCCCATCGCAACATGTATCGCGCTCTACTCCTACGTATCGAGCACTGCAAAACGAAAAAAATCAATACACAGACTTCCAATATATATATACATGCTCACCAGTTTTTCTAGTTTGAGCACTCTGGCATGGCTTAGATGATCCCACATATGTGAGATCACTTGGGGTGGCTATATGGTCTTACCTCCATCCTAGCATCAGCACTGCACTGATGAGGCCCAGAAGGCCGAAACAGTACTGTCTGCAGTTAGTTATATATATATGTATGTATATATATATATATATATATATATATATATATATATATATATATATATACATCAAATTATGTATGATCTTGTAGCTTTATCATCGCACTTTATCTCCTCAAATTTTCTTTTTTCGAAAAGAAAGAGTTTCGGCCATTTTGACGGCTATGGTTTAGTTGGACATTTTCAATCCGTGTCAATCTCCTCCAAGTTCAGCCATCCATTTTCTCCGTTTTATTTTCACCTCGTTATTTTTTGTCAGCTCTGTAAAGCAATTTCCATCTACTTAAAGGAAATTCTTTGCACCATAAAAAGGACTCACAATGGCGTAACGCACTTTCTTAGGTAACGCAACTTTAAGACGATGGTGAATTCCCTTTTGGAGCCTTTGGAAGACCGATGTAAATAAGCCGAAAGTTTCAAGAGGTACACCTCCCACCCCGATCAGACTGAAGGTGGAGTTCTTTCCTCCGGGCTATCAGTTGAGTCAAGTAATCAACAGAGTATCCAGACCACGTGGTTGGAGGGGAGAGCCTTCAATTTCTGCCCTTCAGAGGTGAGCTGAGATTCGCCACTTGTAATCTAACTAAAATAGACATATGCTGCTGATTCTAATTCTAAAGTTGGCTGCTTCACTTTACAAAGCAACAAAGCATTCAAAGTTAAATTCGTGGTAAGTACGATGTTTCATCATTCGAATGGGCCATATTATCAATTTTACAATACGTATTTCGACGCCTTTGTAATTAGAACTATCCTTACTAAGACATTTGATAATGAAATGATTGATATAAGAAACATTATGACTTGCCATAAAGGAACGTAGTTCTGCAAAAATTATCTTTATTATTTAGATCATTTTATATTTCAAGGATTAAAAATCTTTTTCATGTTAAGAATTAGAGGCCATTTAACTCGGTAGTTCTGCCGTTTTGAATCAAATTCGTTTCATTAATTAATGTCGAACGACTCGGTAAACGATCAAGACGCTTGTGCCAAAAGTTCCCTAGAGGTTTACAAATGTAAAATGTCATTACGTTTTGATTTTCCGTTCTTTGTTGGTTATCTTTAATAAAACAAGGTTCAAATCAGTTTAGAAAGACGGAAAAAGTAATGTTGTTTGCGATACCATCGTAAGAAATTGTGCCATTCGAAATTTAAATATTTCTATGAAAATTTTCGGCATATCCGAAGCCATTAATCTTTCTGTGAAATGTTGGTTTAGTTACGTCTAATGTTTCTGCCCTCGCTGCCGTGAGTCGCATGAAGCTTTTCAGTGTCGATGGTAGCATAGCGTAGATATATATACAAATCGCACACCGAATTAAATTTCATATCAATTCAAGGCGGGAAAATCTGTTTGCGCGTTTAATTCATGGAGAGGATGGAAAGCGATGGATGTTGGGTTTCTTTAACGGCCATTCTTTTTTTTTTTTTAACAAATTGAACTTAATCTTTACTCTTGTCATCCGTTGTTCCCTCTTTGTTTTAAAAACTTATTTATTCTTTTTATCTATCAAGGTTTCACGTCTTCCTTACAACAGCTATTTTCATTTATCTTTGTTTAGCAGAGAGCGTTTTATTTCAGTTTCTTATAGTTGGTTTTATAAGTCACACGATCAGAATATTTGTCACGACATTTTAGAAGGTGAACAGTAAAAGGTATCGATTTAGAAACAATATTTTCCCGCTTTACAAACTGAAATGTTTTGTAATGAACACTCGATGGCAGAGGAATTTTTATAACCTCGAAAAAATCTTAGATTTTGGTAAAATTTGTTAATGAAAAATGTTTGTCTTAAACTTGTAATAGTCGAGAAAATGAAATGGTTTATCCAACATGAAGCCTTTGTCTTCCATGATCTAATTTCTAACTATCCTTTTAAAGTGCTATGATGTTATTGTGAATGATTCAAGAGAATATAGTATTACATCAAGAAAAACCAACTTTTGATATTAGTTGAATAGTTTTTTTAAAAGTCAGTCTGGGAGTGACAGAATGAGATTAAAGATGGAATATTTTCTCTGTATTTGTATGGAAAAACTGTAGAAGGTTTCCCGATTTAGATTTTTTTCACACTAGCTGTTGTTATCAACCTTTTTAAACTCGTGAATTGCGCGCATGCGCAAGAGCGATTTGTAGATACGATGTGGGGGAATGGCACTCGCTCGCTCGCTGGCTCGATTGGTCGATTCCTGTAAATACTAGATGGCTTATCATAATTAAGCAGAAGCAAAGCGCGCGCATTAAGTGCAAAAATAAATTATTCAAACCGTGCGTTCGGTCAAGACAACCGCGCACGATCAAAACAATAGGGACCTTACGCATGGACGACGTCGCTTCGTAGGACGTGGTGCGTGACGAAAAATGATGCATTGCGCGTGCGTGTATACGAAATTTAATTATTTCAGTCACGTCGCTGACAGACGACGCCGTCGAAATCGTTGTTTTCAAGTCGTCGACGAAATGGCTAGCGCTGAAGGAAAGACGCCAAAGAAAAAGTAAGTTTTCTGACAAAAGAATGATTATTTTGTTCCTTCAACAATAAATTACGCTATGTAGAAAAGCCTCGATTATTTATTGAGGTTTTGAAGCGAAAATAGCTGTTAACTTCCAGCTCCTTTAGTTTCTGCTTTCGAACTGAGCTGTAGTTGTGTGTCGAGTTGGCTGCCGTTAGCATCCGTTTATTCGTTCCTTTCTCTAATTTTTCCAGTAATATTACTTGTATTTGTTTTGTAGTACTCCGATGAAGTGGAGTGAGAAACATGACGTATTTCTCTGTCGAGAAATCCTATTCATGAAGCCATATCAATTCAAGCCAGGAAGCCCACAAAGTGGAAGCACTTGGACAAATATCGCCAGCGACCTTTGTGAAGTAAAAGAAGTTACCTTCAATGTCAACCAGAAATCGGTCAGGGATCGATACAGGCTGCTGTTAGACAAACATAAGAAGAAAATGAGGGCCCAGGAAGGCTCCAGTGGGTCAAGCGTCGATGAAACGGAATTAGACCAACTACTGCAAAATATCATGGAAGAATCTGAAGAGGCATCAGAAAATTACGGCACATGTCAGGGGAAAAAATTATGTATTTTAATTTTAGGACAAATTCTATATTTATTTATCGGTTTAGACCCAGTTCTGTATTTTGTTCGTTCTTTTACTCGACCGGTTGAGCGGTAAAGAATGGTGAACGAGTTGTTCTATTCAAATTGTTGATTATTTAAATTAGTTATAACCAGAAAAAGTAAATTGTTGACATATCACAAAAATATTGTATTTAGGGTTTTCTTGGGTTTCGGGATAAACATCTTAAAAATATATTCATATACTTTTACATTTGGAATATTCGGTTATTCAGGTTTTTTTTCCTTTGGTAGTTAAATAAAAATGTACAAAAACCACAGTGGCTTTTAGAATGGATTTTTATCGATTACTCGCTTTTACTATGCACCTGCTTGTCGGCACTTTTGTCATCTAGTACATGGGTTTTTTAGGTAAATATAAGTGTTAATGGTCTTTCTGGAAACATTGGTTTTCATGGTAGATAGCAGCTGAGTTTAAACGCGTAAATCTAATTTCTTTTCATGCAATGGTTTCCAAACCAATCTTGTATAAATAAGCAGAAACTTTTAATTGCTTTTTCGTTTTTTATTTCCTAAGCTGCGCTACTGCAATTAAGATAGGTATTGTTTTCTATATCAGAGCTGTAAATTCGCACCTAGGTTTCCTACTTTAATGGCCTAGAGTTTATTGCATCCGTCTTTTTTTATTTTGAGATTCTATCCGTCGTAGAAACAGATGGAATATTTAAGTAGTTTTGTTTAGCTTCAAAGAGACTTTTTTCCGCTCCTTTGTGTCCTTATCCAAATATTGCGATTTGTGTAACAATAGCACTTCGCACCAGTTACTTCTTAAGCAAGTACCTTGTACAGCTTTGATGATTACAAACTAGAGTATGCTAGAGGTCATGTCACTTGTTGGCCTGACCTAGAATAAAAGTACTGTGGAACCAAAGATTGTCTTATCCTTGACGTCCGTATAAGCTCGCTCGAAGCAGATCTCCGTGTACCAGGAAATCGTGACGAGTTTCCGTTCTCGCTGCCAAGTCGTCTCTACAGAGTTATTTCCCCCAGTTGTTATTGTGCCGTCCGCGAAGAGTCAGTTTCCCAGTTCGGGGCGAAAACGTATCGTCACACACAGATGCAAAAGAAAAGCAGGAGAAAGGTCTGAAAGATCGTAAAGATGCCGAAGAAGTCCGTCGGAAGGCTTTAGAAAGTCTCGCTCAAACCAGAAAAAGACACTCCGAAGAGGCAGAACAAAGCCAAGGAAGCTCCAGGAAAAGGCCCAAGAAGACCGGATCTGAAACCATGCTCTATTTACAAAGTAAAGCTGAGAAAGACCATGAATTAAGAAAAGAAGAGTTAAAAATGAGGAAGGAAGAAATGGAGCAACAAATGGAATTGCATCTGGAAACAACACGAAAACAGGCCTCAGCAATTGAAAATATGGCTAAAATGCTTGGAAATTTTCAGACACAACAGGTAAATATGCAGCAGCAAATGTTGCAACAGCAGCAGCAATACCAAATGATGATGCAGCAGCAGTCACAGCTTTTTTTGTCTGTTGTAGAGAAACTATCTAAGAACTAACTGATATAAAAGAAATGACTGATCTGAGGCTGATCGTATTTATTAAAATTCCCTGGATGTTTTTTTAGGGATTGATTTCATGTTTGATTCTTGAAACTGTTTACTGTTGTGTTTGAAATGGCAAAAACATGAATTGTGATGATTTTATTGGTATTTTACCTTTTGCATTGATTGGCTTTTCATATTAGTGTGCAGAAGAGTAATAGGCTTTTGGATCACGGTCCCTTTTCAACTTACTGATTTATTTAAATAGAAAAGGTATAACATTACATGGCTTATGGCAATGCCTTCAGTCAGAGAGGGTTCAAAGAGTTTTTCAAAATGCCAACCTCACCTTTTGTTACGTAAAAATAAATGCTTTATTGCACTAGATACACTGTTATATGTGCTATTATTGTAAAATGAACTGGTTGCATAACTTTCTGTCATGCAGATTAAAGTTGATATATGATCTAACTGTTTTTAATTTTGGAGCCTGTGAGTAAGCTTTCTGAGGGGTGAAAGAGAAATAAAGAAATCTCTTTTCTTCCTCCAAACACCCCCCTTGCCCTCTCCCTTCTGAAAAGAGGTTGCCCACAGGCTTAACAAAAATTAAAAATTATCCTACCTGAAGTTGTATAATAGTTGAATTCCCATTTTAAGCCAAATAAGACTGAGCCATCTCACTTCCCCCTCCGAATAAAAGGAATAATGAATGGAGCCTAAAAAACGCCTTCAAGCAGGCTAATTGTGGTAAAGTTAGGCATTGACATAATACAATTCCATTTTAAAATTTTAAACCATGCAGAAATGTAAAGCTCAAGTAAAGCAACACAGTCAACCAAGCTGCGTATACATGACTTAAGAAAAGTACTCTTGTAATGAAGGTGTTCCTAAGTTGAAAAAAGTACTTGTGGATATTGGATATAAACACGTTCTAGCATTAGTTAACAGTGCACAAACAATATACATTTTCCCCACTGCACTTAACCCTATCTTTAAATTTTTCTTAAAATCAAGGAAACTAAAATAGTTGATTATGTCTCCGAAAACCCATTCAACACTTGATCTAACAGCGCTCATGGAAGTATTGAACTGCTGCTGTAGTGGTGTGAGATGCAAGCCTCTAAATGGTGTTTGTAGCTGAGGTCGCAACGGGTATCCTAGGTCATCATAAATGCATAAAGGATTTCCTAAAGGCGAGCGAGAGTGAAGCTGTAACTGTGGTAACAGGCCAGAATCAGCTAACATGCCACTATCGTGTCGCCTCCCCTCAACTGGACCGTACAAGTTAGCAATTAGTCCATTAGGGGCAACCACGGATTGGAACTTGATAGCATGAACCCTTTTGTGTCCATTGTATAAACTCCTCTGTAAATTTCCAGGTCTACAAACTGGCCTGACTGTCCCGTCAACAAATCCCCAACAGTTTGTATAGGGAGCTCCAGCCTCATGAATGACATCAGCATAGATTTGAAGATTGGCAGGCAAGCGGTGACAGTGCTGATTGTATATGATATCCATCATTGCATTTGTTATTATGCTAAACTGTGGAACGGGTCTAGCAAATCGAGAGCACATATCGCTGTAGCGAATAGGATATGCAAACCCTTTTAAAAGAACACACAAAGCCTCAATTCCATCGACAACAAGTCTGTTATAACAAACAAATTCATCAGGAACTTGTAGCACATCCTTTAGAAGATGAATATCATTCTTTAAGAAGCGAAATTCAGCTTTACACTCGTCGTCACAAAGGTCATCTAAATCGAACGGGTCGTACCGCCAAATCAGGTCTTTGTGCGACGCGCGCGACCCTGCTTGCGTAAGTAGCACGAATGGCGACGACTGCCACGAGGACGCCAATTACCGAACACGAATTTCGACGACGTCCTCCTAAGTGACGTCGTCCTTGCGTAAGGTCTCTAATAATATGCAATGATATCTTCACATCTTTAAGGCACAAAAAAGTTCAAAGTCCGGCTAAACAGTTCAATGAATTGTTCAGTCTGTGTCCGAATCACTTTCGCAATTCGATGAAATAGAATCGTCGTTTCCGAGGTTTAACCACGTTTGTTTTTAATTTCGGCGTTGGATCGCTCGAGCAAAGTGTTAAGCTGGGTCGGCTCGTAATTTCCATTTCGTTGGCAATTCCCTTCGATTTTAGGCTTTTGAGTGCATTTGATAGTTTTTTGCGAGCAATTAACAAACGAAATGGCGACCTTTGTTGCTAGAATAGTGGTGGGGTGAAAAAGAAGCGAATGATAATCTTAAAAGAGTTTTTTTTTTTCGTTTTAGTTTCAACAAGCGGCGCCAGCGACTGGCAGGCATGCAAGGATTCACACTGAAATAACAGAACAACCTTCGTTTTTCATAAAATTGTAATTTACAATCCTTGAACTTTAAAACAATCCGAAGATTCATTGAAAATGAAAGCGAGGCGCTCGGAGTTTACTGATGTTCAAAAGCTTTTTCTGTTATGGCGTGAGATTGAGGACAAAATTGATCATTACGTTTCGTCGCGTGTGTTTTTCCTGTGTGAAGCAACAAAAGATGCCGGCGACTGACGAAATTACAAGTTTACACGAAAAACCAAATAACACCTAAAAAAAAAACATTAGCTTCCGATTTTCGGTGAATTTTTAAAGAACAAATTTCTTTTAAGTTTCAAGACAATTTGAAGATTCAACATACATATAACGTACTAAAATACGAAAGTTATACACCTCAAAATTGATAAATAGGCCTGAAATAAAATTCTATCTTGTTATTGATTATACGTTGCCTAGCACGTGACTTAAATCTACCCAGGCGGAGATCCAAAATGACACTAGCAGGCTTGGCTTAGTTATATCACTCAAAACTCGTTCCCGTTTGTCTCATTTGATAAAGAGGGAATCGTTAATGTTTTCATTAAGACAGTATTGCCTTGATTTTCTAATATTTACAATGATAGACAGTAGATTTCACTTTTCACCCACATTTACTTCCAACCTTTTCTTTTGAACCAGAAACAAAAATGATAGACGTTTAAAACACATGACATCATCCACCCTTGTCAAATGTGATAGCACGATCATTTTAATTGTCATGCCTTCTTATCCCAACGTTACTTTGTTTCTTTGTTACATTAGCGAACACTGAACTACTGCTCGTACTCTAGATATGACAATCAACCACAAAATTCCCTAAACCAGATAACATTAAACATAATCTAAAAAATCATGTGTCAATTCACGAGTTTGCTCACAGCGCACTTTGATTTTCAGCAAAAGCATTATTTCAGTTTCTGGTTTTTCCTTGTTTCTAAGTGTTCTCAGAATACTAAACAAGACATTCTTCTTTGTGCGAGGGTAAGACGCCAAATGAGAAATTTTTTTTTTCCTTTCCCGTAACATAACACCTATAAGTTGATCAGTCTGTTTCCTCTCACCACTTGGTTATTGTAAGGTATCTTGATATTAAAAGAAGAAACTACATTTCATCATTTCTGTAACGGCGCAAAATACGAAGATCCCGTATGTTATTTAACGTATGTTGTAGCCAATTTAGAAAACAATTTCAGTTCTTCCTTAGGTCTTTTTCCTAATTTCTTCTCACCAACCGTGTGGGTAAAACGTTCCTCTACCAGCTATTTGCAGTTACGTTTATTTGGCAGGGAAAGTCTCATTTCACTCTCTTACTTTTGTTTTCATTAGTCACACCACCGGGAAACTGAAAGAACACATGTTCTGTTTTCAGAGGTGAGCTGCTCGCCTTTTTTAGCTCTGTATTGTTATTGCTTCCTTAGTTTCATTTCCATGAGTAAAACTTACAGTACTGTTTAATTAACCGGATAAAAAAGCGTTCGGAAAAGTTGGTACACGAGTAACTTAAGTAATAAAACACGATTGGAATTCTTGACAAGAGGAAAATTTCCCTTTGCCTAGAAAACAAAGCTAACGGATGATTTCCAATCGCCTTTTAGACGTTGTAATTACCTGCTAACGATAGGCCTATATAAAGATTTTAAAAAGCAGGTTGAAAAGATGGATCAGTGATGAGTGACATTAGTAAAACATTTGGTTTACTGCATCACAAAGCAAGGGTTCAAACACGGACTCGCTTTCGACACATTTCATCAGGACGGGGTTTCCAGTTGAAACAAAAGAACGAATGCGTCAAACATCTCTTTGTATCATTTTATCTTCAATCGAAGGAAATATCTTAGATTAAATTCGTGCTCATGAAATTTAGTCTGAAACGTGATGCAGGAACAGTCTATGCGTCACGCAATAGCCTTGCAATTGAAATGAAAACGAGACATTTGTTAAGGGTGGAATTCAGTATCAAGAAAGTAAGTTCCCGGGTTTTTTTAAAGACGATTTGACGGTTCTTGATTGATTTATTGGTCAATTAAGTTGTAAAGTGCTGTACCAAAGGAACTACCCAGAAAAACTACCAAACGTTCTGCAAGTGAGACGATAGAGTTTACACAAGGTATTTAACAAAGCAATTTAACTGTTTAAGTCCCTAAAAATATCAGAGAAAGCGAAAAATCTCATCTCTAACAAGCTCCTAGAGATCGACGGCATTTATATGTGTGATTTCACGCATCTCAAAAGCAAGTTTCTGATACTGACACGCCGGCTTTATCTGTATGGTACACACAGTTGGAAATACCAACACATATATATTCATCTGAACATTCTGGAGACAGTTGAGTGGTTTCACACTTCGTTTTACAGTAGAATGTAACTTTTTTTATTGAATCTACGTCCATCAAATATTTCTGCGACCAGACGAAACAAATGAAAAAAAATTTTTTTCCCTTTCCCGTAACATAACACCTATAAGTTGATCAGTCTATTTCCTCTCACCACTTGATTAATGTAAGGTATCTTGATATTAAAAGAAGAAACTGCATTTCATCATTTCTGTAACGGCGCAAAATGGTGGTGGTGTAGATGAATATCCCTGGATCAATGAAAGATGTTTTGATTTGCCTCGATCCAGAATCAGATAGAAATACAGTAGAATTTAGTGAAGAGCAAGAGATTATAGGTAAAGTAAGTGACTGGATTTTGAAAGTCAATCTGATAGCTTTGGTATGATACTACAATGAAATTCAGAAATATTAAAGACAATTGAAAGTTTTGCGAAGTAAGAGCCTGGATGTTGAAAGTCAATTTGATACCTTTGGTATGATACTGCAATGAAATACAGAAATATTAAAGACAATTGAAAGTTTTTCGTGACTGCGGGAGTTATCAAAATAGATCACTCAAGTAAAACAAGAAAACCTTCTCGCATGTTGACCATCCTGGCTGCGCGGGTGAAAAATATTAACATTGGTAAAAGTATCATAACCGAAATTTTATAATCTCTTGCCATAACGTATGAGAATGATTTTAGAAAATTGATTTTATGTTCAGGTAAGCAAAATACTACAAAAAATTACCAAAAAATGAAAAATCTATCTCGTTTCATTTTTCTGTTGTTGAAGGTTTATATGTACTGTATTCTTTCAAGCAATTTTCAATTCTAAGTAGAAAATCTAATCCGGTAAAAATCTTTCCGATTTAAGCCACTCACTCGGCTGAAGCGAGTTATAGGGGGGTTCATGAGAGCGAAAAAGCGGATATGCACGAGGTATGAGAAAGAAGAACCTAGCTCCTTCATAGTCCTACAATAATTATTCAGCCACTTCCCGTCCACTATGAAAGAAGAGACAGCATGTACTTTTATCTTCTCTCCTGATAGAAATCTCAGATATAGGATTTGTAGCGGGTTTCGGTTCTCAGGGCATAAACATATCTGATCGGAGGTAGAGATTTACTGATTTCAAGCAATCATCCTTGTGTCTTATTGATTATCCTTAATTCTTGATTACGGTACTTGGAAACGTAAAAACTGAAAGGTAATTTACGGCGTAACATGCCATTAGGAGCGCATAAAAACTATATATAACATGAGCTGTTGTGCGATCACTCGTACACATAGGGTGTACACGATAATACTATTTAGAATTAATTCACGCAATAACCAAGATGACAAACATAATCCGAAAACATGCAAATAAAAATTATGAAAGCGAAATCATACCTCTTTTCTCCGGTAAAATTCTTATTATTTTTTTGCCTCAAATCTTGTGACTTTTATCTTAATCAACTGCGTCCGAGAACAAAAGCATATTCTCTGATTTCATCGAACTTATGACACTTAACTCAAAACGGAAATTACGTAGTCGACGATTATGGAATCATAGCTAATCATTACAGGATTCTTCAGGAAAAGTAAAAACTAAAACCTACGAATGACATAAATGTCATCGATTGAAATTAGAAGTCTGAGGAAATCTTCTTCCTGAGCAAAAAGCGTTACTCAGGAAAGCTCTTTACTGTCCCAGCTGCCAGGCAGGTACAGCGAGTTGCAGAGGCGTGAATGAAGTTACAACGCGCGTAAGACGCTCGAGACGCATCGTGTAGAATACACCCACTAACATGGTCCCGTTCTATTCTGTCCTACATTGTCTATTCAGTAGAACTTCCAGAAACAATAATGATGATGAAAATTCTTCATATTTAACGTCGTTTAATTTGTTACACAAACACCAATTTAACAATGCTTTGAGTTGAATTTTAATGTCAACGGTTAACGGTGCTAATTTTGATTCACTCTTTAATGAACTCAAGTGGAAGTCACATTCCAAACAGAGGATTGCGACCAAATTCAGTTCTAATTAATTGTGTGGCATGTAAAACATAAATAATCAGTAAGTTGAACGCAAGCATAACACGATTAGTGGATTAACCGATGATCAATTGGTTAAAGAATTTGATGGAGCTTGTTTTGAATAAAATAAAGAGAAGGAATGAAGCGCTTAGACATTTATCGAAAGTCTTAATTTTGTTGATTCTTTTCTCACGGTTGGGGAAATTCTTTTAACATTCAGGACATGACGTAATGAATAACGCAGCAGAAATCCTAAAATCAGTCCAAATTGGTTTAGATATCGCCATATTTCTTCTCAACACTGATCGTGGCCTACAAGCGACCGAGTTATGTAATGAATGTTTATTTCTACTTCACAAACTTGACTCTGGTATTGACCTTGAACATGATGTCTCTGATATATTATTCAATGTGTACTACACCACCTCTGGTTACACAAATGCAGCACGATGCACCACAAAACTTATTGACAAGTTTTTTCTCGCCGGAAAACTAACCATTCAACTGGGAAACAAATACAAAGCAAAATGTTGGTTTGCAGAGGCAAAGCAACTTTGTAAAAGCACTCTTACCATCATGAAAACTATTGGCCATAGACGAGAAGAGGCAGTGGCTTACCAAAGACTTGGATCTCTTTGTTGGATGCTCAGCGAATATCAGAAAGCGAAAGAATATTACGAGAAAACAACTGCCATCGCGATAGAAATCGGTGACAGAAATGGAGAAGGAACAACATACGGGAGCCTCGGAAATGTGTTTCAATCCCTTGGCGAATATTAGAAGGCGAAAGAATATTACGAGAAAGCAATTGCTATCGCGATGGAAATCGGCAACAGAAATGAAGAAGGAAAAATATACGGGAGCCTCGGAAATGTGTTTCAATCCCTTGGCGAATATCGGAAGGCGAAAGAATATTACGAGATAGCAATTGCCATCCTGATAGAAATCGGCAACAGATATGGAGAAGGGGAAACATACGGGAGCCTCGGAAATGTGTTTCAATCCCTTGGCGAATATCAGAAGGCGAAAGAATATTACGAGAAAGCAATTGCCATCACGATAGAAATCGGCGACAGATATGGAGAAGGTAAAACATACGGGAGCCTCGGAAATGTGTTTCAATCCCTTGGCGAATATCAGAAGGCGAAAGAATATTACGAGAAATCAATTAACATCGCGAAAGAAATCAGCGACAGAAGCAGAGAAGGAAGAACATACAGGAGCCTCGGAGCTGTGTTTCAATCCCTTGGCGAATATCAGAAGGCGAAAGAATATCACGAGAAAGCACTTGCCAACGCGATAGAAATCGGCGACAGAAATGGAGAAGGAACAACATACAGGAGCCTCGGAAATGTGTTTCAATCCCTTGGCGAATATCAGAAGGCGAAAGAATATCTCGAAAAAGCACTTGCCATCGCGATAGAAATCGGCGACAGAAATGGAGAAGGAACAACATACAGGAGCCTCGGAAATGTGTTTCAATCCCTTGGCGAATATCAGAAGGCGAAAGAATATCACGAAAAAACACTTGCCATCGCGATAGAAATCGGCGACAGAAATGGAGAAGGAACAACAAACAGGAGCCTCGGAAATGTGTTTCAATCCCTTGGCGAATATCAGAAGGCGAAAGAATATTACGAGAAAGCTATTGCCATCGTGATAGAAATCGGCGACAGAAATGGAGAAGGAACTACACACGGGAGCCTCGGAAATGTGTTTCAATCCCTTGGCGAATATCAGAAGGCGAAAGAATATCACGAGAAAGCTATTGCCATCGCGATAGAAATCGGCAACAGAAATGGAGAAGGAACAACATACGGGAGCCTAGGAGATGTGTTTCAATCCCTTGGTGAATATCAGAAGGCGAAAGAATATCACGAGAAAGCACTTGCCATCGCGATAGAACTCGGCGAGAGAAATGAAGAAGGAACAACATACGGGGGCCTCGGAAATGTGTTTCAATCCCTTGGCGAATATCAGAAGGCGAAAGAATATTACGAGAAAGCACTTGCCATCGCGATAGAAATCGGCAACAGAAATGGAGAAAGAACAACATGCGGGAGCCTCGGAAATGTGTTTCAATCCCTTGGCGAATATCAGAAGGCGAAAGAATATCACGAGAAAGCACTTGCCATCGCGATAGAAATCGGCGACAGAAATGGAAGAGGAGGAACATACAGGAAACTCGGAAATGTGTTTAAATCCCTTGGCGAATATCAGAAGGCGAAAGAATATTACAAGAAAGCACTCGCCATCGCGATAGAAATCGGCGACAGAAATGGAGAAGGAGCAGCATACAGGAGCCTCGGAAATGTGTTTCAATCCCTTGGTGGATATCAGAAGGCGAAAGAATATTACGAGAAAGCACTTGCCATCGCAATAGAAATCGGTGACAGAAATGGAGAAGGAAGAACATACGGGAACCTCGGAAATGTGTTTCAATCCCTTGGCGAATATCAGAAGGCGAAAGAATATCACGAGAAAGCACTTGCCATCGCGATAGAAATCGGCGACAGAAATGGAGAAGGAGCAGCATACAGGAGCCTCGGAAATGTGTTTCAATCCCTTGGTGAATATCAGAAGGCGAAAGAATATTGCGAGAAAGCACTTGCCATCGCGATAGAAATCGGCGACAGAAATGGAGAAGGAACAACATACGGGAACCTCGGAAATGTGTTTCAATCTCTTGGCGAATATCAGAAGGCGAGAGAATATCACGCGGAAACAGTTGCAATCGCAAAAAGAATGGGAGACAGAGGAAACGAATGTTCTGGATACTTAGCCCTCGGATGTTTTTATAGCCAGCTTCGTAAATATCGTCAAGCTAAAGAAGAGTTCGAGAAAGCATTGAGCATTAGTACAGCAACTGGAAAAAGAGGAGTAGAAGCAGGTGCTTTCACAGGTTTGGCAAACGTGTTCGCTTTTATCAATGACAATCAGAAAGCAAAAGAATTCTATCAGAAGGCGCTCACCATCAGCAGGGAATGTGGCGATAAACCTCGTGAAGGACAAATTTACTTCCTGCTTGGAAATCTATGCAGATCACTTGGTGAATGTGACGAGGCAGAAGATTACTTAGAGAAGGCTCGCTCCATGAGCATTAGAATCGGAGACATTATAACTGAGTTTCGAAGCCTTCTCTGCATCACACTGTTAAAGGTATCGCAACCAGTGGTTGTGGAAGCAAAGGAATATCTCCTTCGATGTATTGGACAATATGAACAATTGAGGAGTTTTCTTAAAGGAAACCAAGAGTTTAAAATGTCTCTGTTAGAGGTGCACGGTTCTTTTCTCTACCAATTCTTCGTTGACTTGCTTTGCAACGCAGGCAAATTTCAAGACGCTCTTTATGTCGCAGAGCTGGAACGAGCGAGAGTCCTCGTAGAATGCATGGCAGAGAACTTCTCCGTTGAAAGCCACATTTCAGCTGATCCACGATTATGGTTCGGGATTGAAAACATCGCGAAAAAGGAGAGTAACTGTGTCATTTTGTACATTTCGTATTATGAGAGACGAGTTTGTCTCTGGGTTTTGAAAGAAAATGGAGACATTTCCTTTCGAGTCACCGACCAAGTGAAAGACAGCACTCTCATTCCTGAGAAAGTTCGCAACGTGGAGGGAATTTTCAAAAAGAGCGCCGCCAGCTTTGGCGTTTTATTCACAGCGAATTGCGAAGATCGATCTTTGGATGGCAACGAAGAGAGCCGAGCAACTTTGCGCGGTGACGAAAGCATAAAAACCGAAAGAATTCATCATTTGTGTTACAAATGGATCATCGCTCCTGTGGTAGATTTACTTACAGAGCCTGAAATCATCATTGTGCCGTATCGTTTCTCGTATCGAGTCCCATTTGCTGCCTTGCGTGATGGAGCAGCCGGAAAGTATCTATCAGAGACTTACAGAATCCGTATCATCCCTTCCCTAACGACCCTCCGGCTCATTCAAGATTGTCCAGCGGATTATCACAGTGAAACTGGTGCACTTGTAGTGGGTGATCCTACGGTTGGCCAGGTGTATTACTGTGGACGTGTCTCTAACTTTGTACCATTGTCCTGTGCTAGAAAGGAAGCAGAGATGGTTGGTCGACTGTTGGGAGTTCAGCCTTTGTTAGGAGAGTCTGCAACTAAGCAGGCAGTGCTTCAAGCGATACCTTCAGTGAGTCTCATACATGTTGCCGCACATGGAAATGTCGAAAGAGGAGAGATTGCCCTGTCGCCTAAATGTCCTAAATGTACCACCAACAGTTTTCCACAAGAAGAAGACTACCTCTTGACAATGTCCGACATTTCCGGAACTCAAGTGCGAGCAAAACTGGTTGTATTGAGCTGTTGTCACAGTGCGCGTGGATTGGTCAAAGCCGAAGGAGTTCTTGGAATCGCTCGTGCATTCTTAGCATCGGGTGCACGTTCAGTGTTGGTAGCATCGTGGGCCATAGAAGACGAAGCAACGGAGCAGCTCATGAATCATTTCTACAAGCACCTTATTCGTGGAGAAAGTGCCAGTGAATCTCTTCACCAGGCCGTAAAATGGTTGAGAAGCAACGGCTTTCCCAAACCTAATCAATGGGCTCCATTTGCGCTGATGGGAGACAACGTGACGTTGGATTTTACATACATCGGGTAGGTCTAGTTCTGATAAGAAATTTCCATTAGCTACCTTACGTTACCCAACATTAGCTATCTTAGGGACTGTTCAGCAGCCGGGGGGAGGGGGGGATTGGGTGCTGCTCGAGGATTTTGGTTGTTTCTCAGTAAAATTCACCTGATCCCCTGTAAGGCTCCATAATATTCTTTAGAACCCCCTTCCCCCCCCCTCCCCCACAGAACCAGAAGATTTTGATGAATCATTTTCAAAGTTGGCCTTGAATCAAAGTTGCTTTTGTGTGCGAAATCTTCAGAAATTATTCTTCAAACGGAAGCCCAAGAGGATGATAGGCAGGCCAAAGAAAATGCAATGAAAGCAACTTGAGAGATATAAGCTACCTAATTACTTTGAAGTTGATAGCTATTTGAGCTGTGTGTCTAGCTACTTTGAATCTTTTAGAAATTCTGATCCATATAATGCTTTAGAGTTGAAATTGTATTATGTTTGTTTCAGGAAAGAGGAACACAAGGAGGAGGACAATGAAGCAGAGAAGAAACAGAGTAACAACTGATCCTGCACAAAGATTATCTTTCCTGCACATTGTTTTTGAATGGACACTGGTATTAGTTTGAACAGACATTTTTCATTTTATTGTAGATAAATGGTTATTTTTGAATGCTCTTGCAAATAAGGCTGAATCGAAAGCTAGTGACACTGAAAGCTGCATTTCAGCCCTCAGACCTATTAAGGGGACTAAAATGAATCAGCATGAAAAAATTGAAAGCATGAAATTAACTAAACGTTTACTAATATGAGAACTTTGGTAAAGTTTCCTTTGGATCGCAATCAGAAAACACCAAAACTAAACTCTAACTTCACTATGAACTGTAGTTTTATGAAAATTCCATGAATTTCATGTGAAAAACCCATGAAGATCATTTCATGGCCCATGAATACTGCAAAATTAAATTTCATGGGGTTATTTTTAGCCCTGAATTTTCCATGAATTAGGGGAATTTTTTTCATGACCCATGAATTTTTTCAAAGTCTATTTTTATGACCCATTGATTTGCCATGAAAGTCATCAGAATTAATTTCATGACCCATGAATTTCTTTATATGCCTACTTTCATGACCCATGAATTTCTTCAAAGTCTACTTTCATGACCCATTAGTTTCCCCAGAAAGTCATCAGAATGAATTTCATGCCTATGAATTGCAATCAAACAGCATTTCATGGGCTAACAATTTATTTGTTTTGGGAGAACAAAATTAATGGGCCATGAATATTCCCTGAAATCTGTTGCCCATGAATTTCATTGATGAATTCATAGGCCATTAAAAGTGGTAATAATGAGTTCATCACAGTCACTGATTTATCAAAGAGCTGACTTTCATGATCCGTGGAACTAACTTGTTGTAAATTTATGCACTGATGGAATTTTGGTGTACAGCGCGAAAACCGTCGAATGAAAATGTCCCTAAACATCTTAAGTGGCCTTTGTTAACGTAAAATGTACAGGAAATCACAAAACAATGACTAAAAACAATGGATCTTCAATTTGCTCCTTTGTTGAGACAAATAGGGCTGGAGGCAATGACCCAGATGTTTGATCCTCACTTTGATTTTTTGGGGCCTTTTTGCCTTCGCCATGCCTGGACGACTTTGTTGAATTTTTTCTGCCTCACTGCTGGCTTTGATTGTTAGCTATGACTCTGGAAACCTGTTCAAGGCCTTCTCTTACATTCTTACGGCTGAGGAATCTTCTAGGGCTTTTCCAGTAAGGCACCTGCAGAGTACAGATGCTTAAGTTGCACAGCAATAGTACGCATTGCATCTACACGAAATGTGGAACAAAACAATGAAAAATCAATCACTTTGTCACCTCAATTTGGAACTTTGAATAGTGTGCAAATGTAACCTGAAAAAATGCTATTTTTACCTCGTTCATAGAGTCGCCGGTTAACAGAGTCAGGCCATCTTCTCAGTCGGGATGAAACGTTACCTTCATGTATTCATTGAGATCGCCTTCTACAACATCGTTGTTGATTTCGTGATCGCTTTCACAGGAATCACTGTCGATGTCAGCTCTGACTTTCTTGGACTCTGATGTCCTGTCGATTGTTACTTGCTTCGAATTCCAAATACCGAACAGCTTTTCGTGCTGCTTTATTTTGTAAGATTACAGACGCAGCAACGAGACCTCTTCGGAGTCATTTTGTAACGTCGAACACGATAACCTGTGAGGTCACTATGTGACCGCTGACCTATGATGGCTGCGATGACCTAAGGTCACCACGTGAAAGTACACGTGATTTACGAAGAAGTGGCGGTTTTTTTTGTACCTCGAACGGAATGGTTCCATTCCAATTGCATTTCTCGTAGTGTTTGTGTAGCAGTCTCTTTTTTTCCAGATCAACGCAATGGACCGTCTGAAAAGTTTTTTCAAAGAGGTTTCCTCAAGATGAAGTTATCGACATGTATTACAACGTGAAGGGGTAAGTTCAAGCTTGGTCATCTTATTACGCGTAAACATCGGAGCGCGCGCGCTAACTATTGATTTAACTTGAAAATTTTTATTCTGTGATCATCTGGCGAAACATCACAAGAGTTTGTATGGAAATACCTACGACCGTTCTTAGGAATAAAAAATACAGTCAAATTCTGAATACGAAATACCATCACCTCACTTCCATAGTGCGTCGCTTAGTATCTGACGGCTTCATGTTGAAAAGAACCTGTTTTGGCGAGTTATCCATTTCTAGGTTTACTACGTACATAAGAAAGGCTCTTAGATAACTGATGATGTGCTCCCTTTATTTTGCAAACAGTGAAGAGTGTTGGTCTACAAAACTGATGAAAGGAAATGCACACTTGCTAAAGCAGCCTATCTTGGTCCAAACGATGATGAAGATGCAAATAGTAATGATAACCGAAAGAAGGATGGCACATTCAGGTGGCCAAAACAGAGAGACACTGACATAGTCAGCCATAGATATATCTTCACACATGCAAGAGTGCAGAAAGTTGGTAATTGTTTTGTTGTTAGTTACCTTGAGAGTATTGATCACAAGTGTAAAACATATCAAGAAATTTACATGAATGCTGTTACATAAATAGACATTATAATAACTGTCCATAACATTTTACACATGATATTAGACGAAGGAAATGATATTTGAAGTTTAGACAAAAATACATCAAGCCAGTGAGTATATTTTCAATAATTTCGTCCAAATATTTTTCACATCAAATTTATTATATACCTTCAGAAATATAGGAGCAGAATCTGTCTCCACAAGGAAAATCAGTGATATCAAAATAGAGCTAAAAATCATTAACATCTTAATTTTATGCAGAAAATTTCATACCAATTTTTTTTATTTAAGAAAGTGTAAACTGAATTATCACAATTTTGGAATCCTAAAGTAATATTTATGTACAGCTGGTGAAACAAAATAAACTATCAGAGAATCCAAACTTCTGGTCATGTCTTTCATGTGTGTGTGCTTGTACAACAGGACCAAGAAGTTTCCTAGATAGGTTAGTTCTTCAGTGTATAATTTAAGTGATAGTGTATGTATTACAGTTATGGTATACTGCAAGCTATACACTGTAGTACAGTCTTTGGTACAAGAAAAGTGAAGAATTTTTAATTCCAAATTCATAGGGTTTTCAAAGAATTTTCATGGTGCTTGCATATTCCTAACAACCCCATGAAAACTAACTGGCAATTAACTTTCATGTGCCATGAAAAAACCATGTAGAGGCCATGAAAAAACCATGTAGAGGCCATGAAAATTCAAGGAAAATTTTCATGGTCAATGAATTTTTAACATATTCACAGGATATTCATGGGTCATGATTTGCTGCAACCCATTAAAAACTAGTGAACTTTGACACCATGAAATTTTGGGCTTGAAATTCATGGGTTTCTCAGTACCTTTGAAAAGGCCATGAAATGCCATTTTCATGGGTATTTCATGGCTTCTAGGTCACTTTACTCAATATTTCATGGGTCGTGAATATGGAAATTTTCACAGGTTTTTCATGGGATTTTTCAGGTCTTTTTCATGGCACCTAGACCATGAAAATGTCATTGATTTAACCATGAATATCCTGTGAAAAATCTGTGAATTTACAATGAATTATTTCACAAGATTTTCATGGGTTTTGAGTTCATAGTGCTTGTTTTGTGAGTTGTTAGGTAAAAAACCAGGAGAAAAGAAGAACAAGCATTGCACAAAATATTACTGCCAAAGTCAAACTGAGGAGTAAAAACAATTCCTAAGATATCAATGAAACAATCTCCCAGAATTCAGAGCGGAAAGATAACTGATATTAGCAAAAAGATAGTTGGAATACTGTAGGAAAACAAAATCACAAACCAGGAATGCATGGCTTTGTTGAGTATGATGATGTACAAGTGGCAGTTTTCTATGTATTTTTTCCTCTACCTTGGGGGTTGGGTGGGGAGGTCAGTATTGTCATATTTTAATCTTTTAGAACTTTCAGGAAAAGGTAAATGCTAAAGAAGTTGTTGATATGATGTTTGAAAATGGTTCGTCAAAAGGATCTGTTAAGAAAAGTATAATTAGTGATGAGATTTTGTAACTGATGGCAGACTTTGTTCCTAATAGTCAGTGGCTCCTAAAAACTTACTGATTCTTAGGAGGCCTACTTATTCTTTGGCTAACTTGAAAGCTTTTGTTCCTGTGGTCACTACACATTTTTCTCTTATTTGAAGTACTTTTGCATTTCTTATTTTTCTCTGATTTTTCAGTTTTGTTAATTAAGTGAAATTTATTATTTTACTAAAATAAGTGTAAGTAAATAAAACTGAGCATTGAATTGGGTTGTTGGAGTTAATTCTCAGATTTATTTTGCAGCCTTAGACTTGGTCTGACAAAATACACTAAACAATTGTTTTCTGCAGAGTTTATCCACAAGTTCACAATCCTGTCACATTGGTTTTTTTTTCACTACCTCTTTTGGTGTTTTGGCCTTCATTAATCTTTCCTTGTGTTTTGCCTCTGGTTATCATTTTTACATTGACTCACAGCCAACTGTATTCAACAGCTCAGAAACTTCATCACCAAACTACCCCTGTTTTGGAATGATCACATTGAATTTTGATATAGAATGGGAGCTGAAGGGCAAGAGTCTATGGAGAGAGATTTGTGCTGAGGACTGTGTGCCATTTGAAAGTGAAGTGATGATGAAGGTGGGGGAGGGGGGAGACAAGCCATAGTTCCTCCACCCTCCCTCCTCTAGGTTTTCCTTAGGTTCTCCTATCCCTGATGCTCCTCCTTATGTCACTTCATACCAGCTGACTTTCACAATTCATTTTTGGCGCTGAACCATTTAGCTACCAAAAGTGATGAAAATGCAACTTTCCCTGAAAACATAAGTGCACTGATGAGTGAACAAGTAATGAGAATTAAGTTCATCAGCTTAGAGGAGGTAAATTCCATCATCCTTTTAACTGACATCCCAGGAAATGAACAACTGCAAGGTCAAGATAATTCTAAATCCTTTAGCCCTTTAACTCCCATGAGTGACCAAGACAGAATTTCTCCTTATAATATCAACACAATATCAACCAGATAAGTGAGATGATTAAAGAAAAATATCAATTTGGAAATAATTATTTGATCGAATACTAAATTGTCTGAACTAACATTATAGGAATTGTATGGTTGACATTAAGGAGAATTAGAAATTTGATCTGGGAGTTAAAGAGTTTAGGTTACTTCCCAGCTTCGCTGGTGTCTTTTGGGAAAAAATTTTGTACTCGTGCTATTTTAACCAAAATCATAGGAAACTATATATCAGAGGAAAGCTTAATAAATGCAGATTACTATAAAAATATAACTTAAGCAACTTTTCTTTAAGGAAGTGTCAGAAGCCAGTAGGCATAAAGCAACCAAAGGTTCTTCTATTGAATTTATTGGGCATTGGATGCTGCTGCATGAGCAAAATGGCTGCAGTCTCATTCACAAGGCATCAATCAACAAGAGTGTGTCTGGCTTTTTCGATATTCTGATTGGTTGAGTTGATATCGGCATCTAAAGTTAGACTAGCTAAAAATATTTGAGATGTGTTTCGTAAATGGATTCCACAAGACAAATATTTCAAATATCAAAATTTCTCAACACACTTTCCTTTGTCATTATTCCTAGGATGCTTTGAGAAAATTTAATGAAAATCTATCAAATCTATACATCCTATAAATTTGCTCAAAGTTGTTGTATTCCTCCCTATATCAAACATGAGATTTTAGCTCCTAAAGGTTCACAAACAACTTGTGCCATACCAGGAGATTATCTCGCTTCCTGAAACTGCACACCAATAGGACAAAGGGACCTCCTGGTGTCAATGATGATGGATCAAGATTTCCTGCAAAAAGTAACCCATTGTCTCTGAAGGTGGGAAGTAACCTTAACTCCCGGAAGTAACTAACATGTGACTTCTCCCTATAATATCCATATGTTACTTGGCAAAAAGGTAATAAGAATACTCAGGTAGAAGTTGTTGTCTTGATCTAACATCAAATTCTCATAACTAACTTACAAAGAAATGTGTAGCAGCTTGAGGGGAGAATTAGCAATTAGATCTTGGGAGTTGAAGGGTTAACTAAAATATCAGAAAATAGATTGCTTGGCTGATGCTAATACTGTGCATTTTCCCTCAAATAAGCCATAATAATATTATTGAGTAAGTTAAGTTTTGAATGGGTTCTATATCTTAGGAGTGTGAACTCTAGGAGCAGGTGAAAATTTAAAGATCTAAGCAAAATAGAGGATTATTTATATCACCAATAGGTTGAGATCTTGTTTCAGTAGCTTCCAAGGGCATAAAATGAATACAAAGCAAGTTTGGTTTAATATTTACTGGATTCATGAGATATCTCACATTAAGTCTCTCTCTGACTGTTTCTGTGAGAAAACAATAATGAGTAGGTCAATATGTATCATTTTAATTCAAAGTGGTCCTATATTTAAGCACTTTGCTCTTGAAGTATACAAACTAGCAAGAATGGATGAATGGAATATTCTGAGTAAGCAGATGTTGATGGAAGTTGTAGATTGCGAAGGGGAAATGTAAACAGAAATGATTTCCATCCCCCTGACCATCTAATTAAAAAAACAAATGTTCCCTCCAATGATACTGAATTCCACGTGTGCAAAGGAAAGAAACCTTAGTGAAGTTTAAAAAATAACCTTTGCATTAGTTCCCAGTTAACTCTATGTAGTAGAAGAATCTCTGTTGTCCACTAAAAATTGCAACACTGTACAAGCACATCTAAGCTATCAAACAGTTTCATCTGGAATTTTTATTTATTTATTTTGCTAGTAAGGCCTGCAATGCATTGGGGAACAACACTGAATGAAGAACATCTGACCTGTCAAGCAAATAAACCGTCAATTTTTTTCTTTCTGAAGAAATAAAAATATGAAGACATAACAATAATCAGTGAATACAAGTGAGGATTTCTAAACTATATCACATGTTCTGTTCATGGCTGCACATCAGTGAGAGTTTTTTTTCTCATAAAAGGCAATCTAAGCCTGAAAACATAAAGCAAGAACTTATATCAAAATTGCAGTAAACACTTTTGGTTTGCACTTAGAGAATTATTGTAAGTTATTATTGCTATTATTACATGTATTCTTGTCATTATTAAAAAAAGGAAAAAATTAAGGCCTGCAATGCATTGGGAAACAAAATAATCCATCTCACAGCTTATTTGTGATTGTTAAGGGACACTATAAGCACTCCAACATAGGTCTGCTGTGCATACTTGTGTTGCTTTTCATTCACAACAAGGGATTTTCTCTATGACAAATCACCAAGACCAACAAATGGATGAAACATAAAACCTTTCTGAGTTTTTAAGAGAGAAGAAATGTCTCTACGTGTAATGAAGACCCCTATACATTTCACCCTTTAACTCTCACGGCAATCACAACAGAATTTCTAATTATAATATCAAAACAATATCAAGGAGACAAGTGATGACAACAAAGAGAATCAACACCATCATCATCATCATTATCACAAAGTAAGATCTCCATGTTCACCTCAGCAGTCTTTTTAGATAAAAAAACAAAACAAAAAAATGGAAGAATCATTATTATCATCATCACTGTTATTATCACAAAAGAGATGTTTTCTATGAAAAATTACCAATACCAAAGAATGGATATAACAAAAAATCCAACCCGAGTTTTTACAAGAAAGTGACAATGTGTAATGAAGACCCCAACAGATTTAACCTTTTAACTTTCAAGAGTGAAAATTTATCATTATAATAATATCAAAATGAAATAAAGGAGACAAGTGATGAGAATAAAGAAAAGTATTAATTAGGGGATTATTGGTTGATCCAATAGCAAATTCTCAAAACTAACATCATAGGAATTTTGGGGTAGAAAATAAGGAGAATTACTAATGAGATCTTGGGAGTGTAATGGTTGAAAGAACCTGCTCTTTGACTCAATCAACTGTCATTGTATTTCAAAAGCATATGACAAAGGAAATATTTCAGCTTCAGAAAAGTTTAAAGAATCCTTCACATAGACACTCAAGCAATTTGAGGAAAAATATATCCCCCAATTATTCTATGACAAAGCCAAAGTCCTAAAAGTTAGATAAGTGACAATGTACATGATGAACACCCTGATCATCATCATCATCAGCATCATCAAATTTGAAGTACATAAGACAAAGGAAATGTCTCAGGACAAGGAGAGTTAAAGAATCCTTTAGATGAACAGTCAAATGCTTAAAGGAAAGATTTCCCTATAACCCCATACTTTAAAGATGTAGTCCTAAAATCAGTGCACTGTTTATGCCAATGTTTCTATGTTCTTATAACTGTGTGTATAATGATCTATGAGGTTACCCAGAAATCTTGCCAACTCTGACACAGAGCAACACATGTACAGATGACTGGCCTCAATTCAAATCATTTCAAACCTCATAATTGTTTAGCCACGTGAGACCTGGAGATCTCAAGGTTGCTTATATATATCACGCATAAGCTAGTTTTACCCTTTAACTCCCATGAGTGACCAAGACAGAATTTCTCCTTACAAGATCAATACAATATCAAGCAGACAAGTGATGTGAATAAAGAAAAATATTTATTTGGGAATTACTAGTTGATCCAATACCAAATACTCCAAACTTTCATCACAAGAACTATATGGCAGACAGTAGGAGAATTACTAATGAGATCTTAGGAGTTAAAGTGTTAAGGTGATTCCTCAGTATAGCACTGCACATCATGTACTGTGCATAATATCACATAATCAAGCCAATAAGCACATTTGCATTCTGAGAACATAGTATTGTTTATCAATCAATGGACCAGGTAAAGAGATGCATTAATGGTCTTTACCTCTTAAATGAGCACAGTGACTATGTTTATTTCCCATAATTTTGGTGCAGAAAGCCATTACTCAAAGAAGCAAATTATAACCCTGAAAGGAATGACTCAAGGAACATTTTGAGGTGATATCGTTTAAATTTGAGTGCTATTCCCACAAATTATATATCAAATTGTTCCATACATCCAAGACTTACTACCTATCAAGTTTTTTTCCAACTACAGCAAAATGTACAGTGAACCGATGAAATGACATGCATGATTAGTGCCAGTACAGGCATAAATGGGGTAAGTTTGGTGCATATATCTCCTAAACAAGCACAGTGACCTATCTCTTTTATTGTATTTTTTGAAACAGACATTGGTAAGGAACATTTAGGGAAAGTTTACAAAAAATTGACCAACAACTTCTTTCCTGAGGAATCACCTTGAAGGTAGTTAAATAATTAAATCAAGTGAAATCAATTTCAGAAGTTGTATGTTGTCACTCCAGTCATTTGTAATAGGCCATCTTATTATTCATCCATGACATTAGGTCATCTACTGAAAAAATTAAGGAAGAAAGTACAATGCGTACCTAAATTGAAACACTATCTTAATATTAATATTCAGAGCTGTACACAGAAACTTTCTTTCTTACCTAATTCTGGAACAGTTCTGTTAGAAAGGGAATGTGCCTCAAAAAGTGTTTATCGAAAAGTGTTTACCAGATGACATTGTACAGAAGATTATTCTGAACTAGACGCATATTTGCGTTCACCTGGGCTTTCTGTTGGAAATAAACTTTGTTTTTTGTGCTTGCATTCGCCAAAGTTTTTATGCAATTATTGGTTTATCCCGTAACTGTTTTTTCACTTGGTATGCAATCCCTAAAGAATTAGGTGACAATATAACATCAATGTCAGACCAAAAGAAAACACAAATAAGAATGGCACTGTCAGATTTAAAACTGATAATAATTGATGAAATCTCTGTGATATCAAATACTTTGCGACTGCACATCCATCAAAAACTAAAAGAAATATTATGAACATCAAACAACCGTCTATTGTCAGGACTTAGCATTATTATATTAGGTGATTTGTATTAACTTCCACCAATTTGAAGAAAATTTGTCTTTCAAGAATATAAAAATGTTTACAATTTGTGCCATTCCTGGCTACTCTCCAAGATGATAGAGTTGACTAAAAATATGAGACAAAAGGATGACCAACCACTCACAGAGTTATTAAATAGATTCAGAACTGCTTCACAAACAGAGGGTGATATTCAATGCATTCAGTCAAGACTACTGCATCCTGATTAACCAGTATCCATTGTTTTGTATTTTTGGGAGGTTTTTTCTGTATTTCCTGATTATTTTTCATATCCCTAAATTGTTTTTTCTCCGAGAATATTTTTTTCTCTGCTGGCTCCATTCCTTTATAGTACTGTTATTTCCCTATGTTTAATCATCAATTTTTTTCTTTCCTTTCTATCAACTACTTTACATGAACATGTACCAAACAGTATTCTGTATTGCCCTAGAGTATTTTATTTCTCTAGTATTTTTCTAATGGCATTAACAAGTGAAGCCATTCCATTTATGTTTTTAATTTACTGAATAGGGGACGTGTGTCTTTCATTATAAAGCAGGGGGGGGATACATATATTTAAATCTTTTTGTGGGTTTAAAGGTACAACTGATGCAGTATGAAGAATATGATATAAAAAATTCTGTGCATTCACTATTATGTATTATTTCATTCTCAAGAATTGACTTGCTTTAAAGTGAATCAGTTAATAGTCCTTCACTCTCAAACAAATTAGTCAAATTTACCTCAGTTTCACAAACATCTAACAGTTCTTGGAAGATTAGCTGGTGATTGCTGGTTCTGGTTGTGTTCTAAACTTGATTTACAACACATCTTTTTGCCTTTGTCAACAATGGTGGGTAAGGATGAGTTGTAATTCCAATAATTACATGATTTCATTATGGAGTAGCAAAGAGAGTGTAGAGCTACAGCACAACTTAGATTAAAGTTTATGGTTTCATTCAGACTGTTTAAGACACCATCCTTTTTGAATATTCTCAATTTTTACTCCTCTCACTTCAAATATATCATTATGTATACTCTGAGAATAATGCACTAAACTATCAAGAGATGGTACCTCGAGAAGAACACATGTACCTTGAGGCTGCCCTCTACCATACAAATCTCTTACATGAGAATCAAATATTTTGAACCCCATATTACTATTACAGTAATACACCTTACTGTTAATATGAAATTGGTGTAGCTTTCAAATATGAGCGACTCAAAGGCTCTTGGTAAAGATATACAGTACTGATACCCCTCTATAGCAATTTCTTGGTGAACAGTACCAGAGTAGCTTTCACTGTATTCCAGTTGATAATCAGTATCAAACACATTTAATGCTGTTGGTAATTCAGACTGCATTAATTATGCCTGTCTGGCTAATCATGACAAAGTTGAATAATTGGAATGAATATTGGAAATCAGCTTTATTAAAGCTGATTTCCAATATTCATTATTTGTATAAGATCATTTGCAGAGCTGATCCCTTGTGTGTCATTGTAAATAAAAAAACACAAACTCATTCCAACACATTGTCCTGCATTCTGTCCAAAAACTAACTCGTTACCTTGGCTAAGGAAGCTACTATTGTTTTGTTAGGGTCAACATATGTTGGAGGGCCAGTCTCCACTTAATTTATAGTTGCAATAATTTGCTACATGAGCTTCATTCTTGCAAGAACACAATCAGTTTGTTACAAAACAATTTTAAATATCGACTGGCACGATATTTTACCTTTCATATACATTGACGAATTCTTTCTCGACAGTTAAACTTAAATGTCTTTTTATTTGATAGTTTTTAGCGTTAACATAACAGTATGATGTAGATGACATGGGGATTCATGGGAGAATACGTGCATAGACAAATTTTTCTAACCTTTCTGCTCTTGTTCCTTAACCTTTTCAAACTTCGAATTGGTATTCTGCTTGGTTCACGATCACGTCTACATACAAGATGAGATTTGCGTCTATGCTTCTCTCGATTAACATTAGATAGCTCAGTTGATACAGCATGTTTCTCGATGAAAGGTTCACTCATAAATGTTCGCTCATAAAGAGATATCTCATAAAGAGATATCTCATAAGGTTCACAGACCGACCCGTTCCGAAAACGCTCGACATATTTTAGTGTGGGTCTACTGCGAACGATGTGAGCATATTTTGTATGCGTTTTGAGCGTCTTACACAATGTGTCTGTGCCGATTTTGCGCCGCGAAAGCTTCTCTTCGTTCTTCGTCCGCAATATACACCATTCTGTGTACTCATCAGTCAAAACGTCGCGCATGCGTCAGACTCAAACGATTACGCATGCGTGATGAGGACTTGACTGTGATTTGCGACCGAACGGAAAAAATAACCAAGCCGGAATTTCAACTCGGGCGTCTCCCTTGGAAAGCCCGAGTAATAAAGTACAATGCGTACCTAGATTGAAACACTATAACTTTCAATATTTGGAGCTGCATACAGAAACTTTCCTTCTTACCTCATTCTGGAAGAATTCTGTTAGAAAGGGAATGTGCCTAAATATATATCTAGAGGAAACTGTTTACCAGATGCAGGTAATTTAGTGTTAACAACTGGGTTGAAAACGTAAATTAGCCACCGTAAAGAGTAAAAAAGCTGACGTTTCGAGCGTTAGCCCTTCGTCAGAGCGATTAGAGGAATTGTGGGTTGTGTGTGGATTTATATGTAGAAGGTGGAGCTACGCCATTGGTGGGAATATTGTGACGAGAAAACAGGAATAAATTAGTTGAATGAAAAGCGCTCGTTGATTCCGTGGGGATTAAGGGTGCCGATTTGAAATATAAATTTTTGTTCTAGTGTTTTACGGCTTTCCGAACTGCCTAGATGTAAGGAAAGGCCGCAAACTGCCATATGCTGTTTAGAATGATAAGGAAGATTAAAGTGTCTAGCGACTGGCTTGGATGCGTCCTTGTCATTTATTTCCACATCGCGAAGGTGTTCTCGGAATCGGTCACCCAGTCGTCTTCCTGTCTCGCCGATGTATAACTTATTGCAATAAGTGCAAGTTATGCAGTAAATAACATTGGCGGAGGTACACGTAAAGTGATCAATGATCTTAATGGATCTTTTGGGTCCCGATATTTTCTCTACGTTGTGAATGAAAGGACAAGTTTTGCATCGTGAGCGAGCGCATTTAAAAGTTCCAGATTGGTCATTGGTATGAAATGAACTCCTGACTAAAAAGTTGCCTATGTTTTTGTCACGTTTGAATGAAATAAGTGGGGGTTGCGAAAAGATAGTGCCAGTCTCTGAATCGTTTTGGAGTAATTTAAAATTTTTAAGAATGATAGATTTAACTGCGTGGTTGTGAGGGTGAAATGTAAGAGTAAATGGAATGCGATCCGTTTTCTCCTTCTCGGCCGTTTGTAGTGCTGCCTGTCGATCGATTTGTTGGGCACGGTGGTAGCCCGCTTAAACGACAGAAACAGGATAGCCGCGTTTATCGAAAAACTGGCACATTGCCTCTGATTTTTCGGAAAAATCAGAGTCGTCACTACATAAACGACGACTTCGTCAGACTTCGTCGTTTATGTAGTGACGACTCTGATTTTTCCGAAAAATCAGAGGCAATGTGCCAGTTTTTCGATAAACGCGGCTATCCTGTTTCTGTCGTTCAAGCGGGCTACCACCGTGCCCAACAAATCGATCGACAGGCAGCACTACAAACGGCCGAGAAGGAGAAAACGGATCGCATTCCATTTACTCTTACATTTCACCCTCACAACCACGCAGTTAAATCTATCATTCTTAAAAATTTTAAATTACTCCAAAACGATTCAGAGACTGGCACTATCTTTTCGCAACCCCCACTTATTTCATTCAAACGTGACAAAAACATAGGCAACTTTTTAGTCAGGAGTTCATTTCATACCAATGACCAATCTGGAACTTTTAAATGCGCTCGCTCACGATGCAAAACTTGTCCTTTCATTCACAACGTAGAGAAAATATCGGGACCCAAAAGATCCATTAAGATCATTGATCACTTTACGTGTACCTCCGCCAATGTTATTTACTGCATAACTTGCACTTATTGCAATAAGTTATACATCGGCGAGACAGGAAGACGACTGGGTGACCGATTCCGAGAACACCTTCGCGATGTGGAAATAAATGACAAGGACGCATCCAAGCCAGTCGCTAGACACTTTAATCTTCCTTATCATTCTAAACAGCATATGGCAGTTTGCGGCCTTTCCTTACATCTAGGCAGTTCGGAAAGCCGTAAAACACTAGAACAAAAATTTATATTTCAAATCGGCACCCTTAATCCCCACGGAATCAACGAGCGCTTTTCATTCAACTAATTTATTCCTGTTTTCTCGTCACAATATTCCCACCAATGGCGTAGCTCCACCTTCTACATATAAATCCACACACAACCCACAATTCCTCTAATCGCTCTGACGAAGGGCTAACGCTCGAAACGTCAGCTTTTTTACTCTTTACGGTGGCTAATTTACGTTTTCAACCCAGTTGTTAACACTAAATTACCTGCTTTACTCTCCCACCGACGCAGCACCACAGTTTCTTTAGAAACTTACCCCTTTATTCATTTGTTTACCAGATGACATAGTAAAGAAGATTATTGCTGCGTAAGAAGACAAGAAACGACTCCATGTTGGAGTTTCCTTTAAGGAAAGGGTTGCACTGGACTGGATCCAGATGTGTCCACATATGTCTTCTAGCGCCCGCAAGAGGAGCATGTTTAGTAAAGATTGATGAATTGATATCTCTCGCACTCTAAGGAATATGTTCAACTGATTGTTACGTCAGTATCTCTTGCACTCTTAGGAATCTGTTTTAGTGGATTGTTACGTCAGTATCTCTCGCACTCTAAGGAATCTGTTTCAATTGATTGTTACATCAGTAACTCGCGGACTCTTAAGAATCTATTTTAATGGATTGTTACGTCAGTATCTCTCATACTCTAAGGAATCTCTTTTAATCGATTTTTACGTCAGGATCTCTTGCGCTCTCAGGAATCTTTCTTCATTACTCGTTCCTATCGTTTACGTTACCAGTAAACCAAAGTGGCTTATTACGCCGATAGAAAGTGCGTCAATTGCTAAAGTAACTCGAGGCGGCGTGGCCGAGTGGTTACGGTGGTGGTCTTGTAATCTAGTAGTCTCGGGTTCAAGTCCTCCACCCTGCCATTCACTGGATTTGTCCTCGGTCGCCCCGAGTTCAATCCCTCGGCGGCGCTGTGTAAATAGCCAACTGGCCTGCCTCCTGTCAGTTGAGATTTTCAAGCACTTTAAGTTTAATTCAGTAAATGTAAAGCGCTATTCGATAGCGATAGAAATAGCGCTATACAAATAAATTATTATTATCATTATTATTATTACAAGGGTGACTGCTATCACTGTATGACGCATTGAGAAGCGTCCACCCAACAGCCTTCACTTCATAACATTACCAAAGAGAGTTCGAATTTCCAGTAGAGCAGTTTATTTTCCTTTTTACCATGAAGTTCATCTCTTAAAATTAATAAATACTTTTCTCTCTCAAAGCATATTTTTGTCTTTAGTATTTCTTAACTTATCTTTCTATCACTATACACACCTACGTTATAGCTGGGACTATGCATAAAAATCTCGCCAGTTTGCTGGAAATTCATGTGAGCTGTTGACTATCGGATGAAGCGCATGTAGAAATAAATACTGCTCATGAAAGAATCATAAATATTTGCTTCATTAATACTTTGAAACGAACGGTTTGCCGTGTTAAGATGATAAAATGTATATTTTTTTCAAACAAGATTCCCTTTAGGCGAAATATCTTAAAAAACCTGGTTAGACTGTGGGGTTATAATACAGCACAGGGAACATTCAGTTGCTTTCAAACGCAACTGTTTTCCCCTCACTATTGTGATTTAGCGATTTCGATACAACACACTTGATGGAATCTTTCACAAAACGTGCAAATTCAAGGCGTGACTGATGAGGTAAGAGAGGGTGGGGAGGGAGAGGAGCAAGATCTTAGCAAGTAGCTGATTCGACGTCAAGAAAAAAAATTATAAAACAAATAGCCTGGAGGCTTCTCCCCATCCCCATCCAGTTAAAATATTCTGCTTCATTCCTAGTTATATGTAGTGCTGTATATATAGTTTACATAAAAAAAAAGTTGAAAAAGTTAAGCTGCACATTTGTAGTTCACAGATCAGCGCGACAAAGATGTACTTGCTGAGAAGGGTAAGCAAATCAATAATCTCCTTGGACGTATGAGTTAAGAGTAGTTTAAAACTTGTTTACTTTTAAATCTTTATGTCACTATAAGATTCTTCAACATCGTCGAATCGTCAAGAAACGCAAAGAGCCTGATTGTCTCTAACTTCTTGCGCAGACGTTTCTGTTTGACCACCGCTGGCCACTCGAGCTGCCTGCGTCCAAGATGCCACTGACCAGCAATTGCCGCTGACAAGTTTACAGAGAACTCCACTAGAACCTGCTCCCCAGTCGCAGAAAAACCTAATAATATGGATGAAAACATTTCTGATCATCTCAAACGTCGAAATAATCGACAATAAACAAACTTAAAAAAACCTTCCCAGACGGGAGTTAGATCAAATGAGGGTAGGGAAAGAGATTAACGAAAAAACCGGGAGAAGTGTGCACCAACGAATTCTGTAGCTGATTTGGTTATTACAAATTCAATTCAAAGTTCGTTCATGTATAAGACTGGAGATTTAATCCTTGTTGCTGGATTCTCATCGTTAAAAATTAGACGATGAACTGAATGATAC
>NC_142683.1:10765000-10800000 GCF_964200805.1 Pocillopora damicornis | reverse complement strand
TCTCCTCCCTTTCTTCTTCTCGTCTTTCACGAGCCTCCTCTGCGGCAAGAAAACTCCTATCAGCAGCTTGTTGATAGGAAACAAATGCCTCCAACGCCTTGTCAATTTGTGTTAAGGCATCCGTCGTTGACACCTTCCGCTTCTTCGTAGCGGGTTTGAAAAATGGCTTGCCAGCATCTGTTGTTCTTTCTGTGAAGGAATAAAAGAAATCTTTAAAGGCAGAAGTTAAAGTCGAGAATAAATCATGAATGAATCATGTGGAAGGCTGTTTGAGCCAATACTTATCTCAATATTTTTGTTCAACTCTACTCATCTTGGAAGTAAAATTATCAAGAAATTTTGTTAGAGATTACAGACAACGTAGGGGTCGATATTGAAACATTTTCTTGGCCTATTGTCTGACCCTCCAATCAGCGAAAGTTTTCAAAGCTCACCTGTCAAACATTCACCCTTGTTTGGTTGAGGAAATTTGCCGGCTGTTTTGTTGTTGCTGCCGACGCTGGTGCCGCCGCTGAAGGAAGGCAACTCTTCGTTTGGTTCATCGTTCTCAATTTTTTCATTGTCTTCTTCTTCGTTGTCCGCCTCAATGATAATTTTTGAAGAATTTACCACAACCTTCGGTTTGGTACATGGTTTTTTTGAGAGAAATTCATCGACTTCGTCGAAAAACGCCGGCTTCCTCTTTGGAGTCCCGTTTCCGGTCTTCTCGCATTCGTCTTTGTAGGAGCGATACGCACTTACTAATGTGTGTACTCTCGTTTTGCAGGCATCTTCGTCACGGTCTTCGTAGCCTGCCTCTCAAATAAAATCACTTATTTCTTGCCATATAGGCCTCTTTTTGGTATAAGATATTAACTTCATTTGTATATTTTCGTCCCCCCACTTCTGTAATAACAATAACGTTCCCTGGTTTTCCTAAATCCTTCCGCGGGTTTTTTGGCAACCGCCATCTTTAATGTGTTTAGTTAAACACGAAAGTTAAACAACCTCATTTAGGTAGTTTTATTAAACACGGTTTTAAACATGTTTGGCTACACGCGCCCGCGGTATGAACAGGGTATAAGTCACTATCCAGCAGAAAAACAAAAAGATTGAGAGGTAAAACGATGGAGGGGGTAAGTAACATATTCTGAACTCAGCTTAGATTGGTAAATTGGTGTCTCAAAAAAACGGCAGGGCGCTAAGAGATAGAAAACGGAACATAAGATAGATCAATCAATGAATAAAAATAGCCCTCCAACCCATGAGGCAATTTTCGCGTATGCATTTCCTTGTTTATCTCTTTGACGAGAATTTGCTTTTTTGTCAATATGACACCTTACGCCTTAAACGTCTGTCTATCTTATCAGCTGTTTTCTGGATAATGTATTAATAGTGTTAGGAGAGGTCACATGCTTAACACCTTTGAGTATGCTCACCTGTAAAAATCGTGCATCGGATAGCATGTGTTACCAGACACTTGATACAAACAGCGACAAGACTCTATAGCTTGCTCAACTTCTCTTCTGTTACCGTGTACTTTGTTATCTGAGGGAGGGGAGAGTAGTAATTATTAGCGCCAGAGAAAGTACGAGTGATAAACGGGTAGGGTAGGGGTAAGTCAAACACTTTGCTCACTGCTAAGTTTGGGCTCGACACCAGTGGCCAGACAAATCCCGTCAAACCGGTTATTGAAGATTTCGTTTTCTTCTAGAACTCCGCCTGAAAAAGTAGGGATGACATGATTTGTTTCAGTGTTAGTTTATGGCCAGGAGATTAAACGAGCAAGAGTTAATCCTTTGACTCCCAGACCAAATTTGTGATTCTCCTTACTGTCAACCATACAATTCTTACAATGTTTAAAGAATTTAGCATTGGATCCACTAACTATCCCCAAACTGATAGCTTTCTTTACTCTCATCACCTGTCTGGCTGATATTGTGTTGATTTTGTAAGGAGAAATTCTGTCTTGGTCACTCCTGGGAGTTAAAGGGTTAACTCATTTCGGGTCAATTAGAGAATCGATGAAAGTACGACGAGACCATTTTTAAGATTAATATTTTTGATGATTTGCAAATTTAAGATGAATTTTATTGCCAAGAGTCAATTCTTTTCAATTTCTGAAGTGCACAGATCTAGAGAAACAAAAGTGATAACAAAAATTCACGGGTGGAGCAAAGGGAGGTGAGATTTTCTAAAGATCATTCAATAAAGAGTGATGATAGTGAAGGAGTTATGTTGCTCACCAGCACTGTTTGTTATCTCAATTCCCGCGGCACCACCATCAAAAATACGATTGCTTTTTAACACAGGAAAACTTGCTGTACTGATAAGCACACCTGAACAACAGAGAAGTGCACAGGATCAATACATCGTTTAGTAAAAGTACTAACTGATTTATTGTAAACGGTTCATCAAAGGTTTTGAGTGAGAGTTATTTTCAACTGAGTATCGAAGGTAGTCTTAGACTGCTTTCTTCAGTTCGCTGCCATTAGTTTTCAAAACTCCCGCCATTCCCTTATTCTATCAGATGTTAAACTAACACCAGTCACAACTGGCAAACCCGCGTTTTCTTGCCCTTAAAGAAGTTTGCTTCTGTTTTTTTTTTAATCTGATTGGTTCTTTACAGTACTTCCACCGCGTTTTTTCTGTTTGGTCGTTTTCAACACTTTGGTTTTGCTTTAAGACACTTGATTTCCAATAACCCTAACAGCTCAACAATGATATCAGAAAAATAATTATTGCTTTAAGTAACTTTGAAAGGCAATGTTCAAATTTCTATCGAGAGAGTAAAGAAGACTGACCTATGCCAGGAACGAACTTTTATTCAATCCAAATTTACGAAGCTTACCTGTCAACGCATTTCTAAAGATGTCATTATTTTCTAAAAATCACCTGGAAAGGAATATAACAGTAGATCAGTGACAGTGAGGTCCATCAACTGTTTGTAGAGAAGAGATGACGGTCTTCCTGGGGGCCCATTTCTCGAAGATCCGACAAGGGAGTTTAAGAAAACCACTATGGTAACGGTATCGTCAGTAACAAAAAAGTTTAATGAGCAGAACAATGGCTGTGCACGGCGCTATAAATCTTTGTACATTTCTTTGCCTCCTCTGCGAAACAACGCAAAATGACCAAACTTTGCGTTCTCTGGAGAACGTGAACGACGACGGCTAATTTCCTAAATTTCTATTTCTAATTTAACGCTGTGTTCCATATTCAATTTCGAAATAGTTTTGACAGTGAGAAACAAGCCAAATGACTTTACAGTATCACGAGATTCGTTTTTTAACCGACTTTGTTCACAGCGTCGCCGCCGTCGTTTCTTAAACTCTCTACTAAACTAACGGGCCCGGCCGTAAGGTTGTTCTGTTTTCATATTCAAAATGGAGGTTTCGAAAAGTTCTGAATTATACAAGAAAACGAATAGCCAAAGAAACAAAATGGACTGGTCAGGTTGCCAGAGCCTGCTTTCCTTTTCAATAACTTTTGATTTTTAAAATATGGCTCGGGTGCCGTTAAGTTACCGGGACATTCGAGAAACGGTCCGTAGGTTCGGTATTCTCGTCAACGATGATTAACTCGTTCATTTCCCTGGAGTGACTCGCAACTAACTTGTCCTTGGAACAACATATTGTCCAGCACAAAGATAGGAGAATAGAAAAACGGAGCAGTTTGAAAGTTTCATTTCTACCACTAAATTTACAAAGAAATGTGTTGCACATAAGAGGGAGAATTGATTAAGATATAAAAGGTTAAATTAGCCGTAGTATGTCGAAAGGGTTTAAGGATACAATTCCAGCCCCAATGGATTCCTAACTCTACACGGCACGTTCCGGGATTTACGACCGTCGTGAATCTTGTTTCTCCGGAGGACTGGGTTACTCTCAGTCTTGATCCAGACTCCTGCCATCGCGTTGTCGAAAATCTCATTTTCTTCCAACAAACCTAGACCTTGAATAAAGAAAGAAATCAAACGACTAAAGCCAAAGTTTTTTTTTGTTTGTTTGTTTCTGATTTAAGGCGTAATAAGTAAATAACTGAAGGAAGGCGATATGAATTACTCAGAGCCAAGGCATGGTGTGATAATTTTATAAATACTCTACCTCCGTTGTAGGCCAGAACGCTACCATTCTGTCCTCCCCAAATCTTATTCCTTCTGATACAGGGATTGCTGCCCGATCTACAGCAAGGAAAGTGCACAAGACATTTCATGATAGGTACAGGAGGTTAGTAAAATAGAAAGCTCCTTTGAAGCGAGAGCTGGTTCATCTCGCAGTTGGCCTAAAGGCTCAGTTGATTTAAGCGCCACAGAGGCGTGTGAGGCCATGAGTTCGAATCCAGTGCAAGTATGATCACATTTACTCAAACGATCCTTATGAGGTCCAAATTGAAAATTCGGATCCGTTTAGGTTTAGACACCAAGTACCATCAAGGCTCTAAAGCGCATAATTATCAGTGCTACGTTTCTTTTATTTATTTATTTATTTTTTTATTTTTTTGATGTGCAAGCTTCAAGAACCAATCGACAAGCTCGAAATGGATATTATTTCTCAAATCCTTTCAAAATACATTTCACAAGTTCTTCACATGCATACGAATTTATAGGTGAAACAAATAAGAAATCTTACGAGCGCAAGCGCCTTGTTATACGCAGATAGGCGTCCGCTCCACATACACAACTATTACAGTTTTGAAAAGAGTATGGAAAAGATGATCAGCATTGGGTTCGGTCGTCGATCGAAGAAAGATGTCATTTTGTGTCTCTATTATTGTTGTTATCTTTACGTTATTTGTATTCCTGAATATTTGTGATTAAAGATTTCGTTTTCCTCGAGAATTCCACATCCTCCATCATAGAAGTAAACTCCAACCTGGAAGACAACCGAATGTAAGTTCCTTAGGCCGTTTAAAGCTTGCTTCTTTGAGCTTTGCCCGAAGTCAGGCTCCCAAGTATGAGTGGGACAAATAACTGAGGAACAGAAGGGGGGGAATGTGAGCTGTCTAACCGAATGCTCCTTCATTGACAAACTCGCCCAAGGTTTCCTTCCATAACGTTTTGACGCCTTACTAATATGTGGAGAATCGTAGCCTATATACTTTACAACATGCAAAAAGGCAACTATAGTTTGGGTTGCTTGCAGTTTTGTCAGCGTCCACACTCGCATAATATTATTTTCGAATTTTCTTTAAGGTAAGGTACCCCAACCTACTTCAGAGGAGCAGTGTATTTCGAATAAGTTATTAGCGACAGTAACAATCAAAAGAAATGGCTCAGAACGTAATACATCGGCTGAAAAGACAGACTGGACACTTGACGAAGACAAGTTTATCACCTTAGTGACACTGGCATTATAAATTTATATAGAAGTGAGTTTATCAACAATGGGGAAAAGCTTAAAGTGAATAAATTTCTCAAAAATAAGATTTCAAAGTTTACTTTTAAACACTTTGCCTTTTAAAAACATTTACGGGACATTGTAACAAGCTTCAGCAATTGTTTTAAAATTGAAACTAAGTTTAAAAGTTATGAAGCCATCATAGTAAGGTCAGTCAAACGAAACATGTTTGGTAAACGAATAGAAATAAAATTGGTTTAGAGGATAATGTAGGCAAGTTAATTTGATACTTTTTTAATTTAAGATAAGCCTTTCATTTAATAATTACGGTGCACTTTTTATGTTTAGTTAGTTTAAAACTTGGGACGTGTTTTACAATTTCAAATCGACCAAACCGGTTAAACTCGATTTAGCTTTGTGCTTTAACCTCAAGTGCAGTTGTTTGTCCCCAGTCCTAGGATGGGCGTCAATTTCTGAAAAACAAAACGGTTGTTCGTTATGGCTGAATTTTGTCTCCTCGTGTCCTTTGGTTATTTAAGGTGCAGAGTGTTAGCGTTACATAGAATTGTTTGCTTGTTATGTCCAGTTTAGGTACACTCAGCTGCAAGCTAAAACGTAGAGAGAGTGTATAAGCTCCCAAGTGAGTTTACCAAGACAAATATTGTTTCTATTCACTTAGATTCAGTATCAGTTTCATCTAATTTGAAAATTTGAAATTAACTCTTGATTATGTTGGTTTCAATTGTTCAGAGCAGGATTAAGCAAATCCTAAATAATAGCAATTTTTAATGAAGTTGTGTTTTAAACAATTAATGGCATTGCCGTCGGAAAACTTTACTCTATTGATGAATGTAGCTAATGTCGACGAGTTCTACCTGTTTTCCTCTGTGGATCCTGTTGTTTCTGAGCGTGGGTGTGCTTCCTAAGCACATTGAAAGGCAAAGAAGAACATCAATGATGGAGACTTAAGGATGGTTTCCATGTAGGCATTATTTTCATTGTAGTGTTTTAAGAATACTTTCCAGTTGAAATTCACCAGTCTGCACCAAGTTATAGGATAAAATAAGGTATTCCGAACTAAGTCTTCCATGACCTATTTCATTAAGTCAGCAAGATGTGGGTGAAACCACCCCCCCACCTACAAAAATAACTTTTACAGCACCTCTCCTCCCCCAGCGTACTTTTCCAGTCTAATTGTTTATACCTGTGTAAACACACCAGCCAGGGTGTTATTGTTGATTTCGTTCTCCTCTATGAGTGCCATGCCTTCCTCGTGCTGAGAATAAAAACGACAAGATTCCTCGTGAGAGAAGCCGGTAAATTTGATGCAGAATCGCTGTTTTAGTCATAGCGGCACACAAAAGGAGAAAATAACCATTTTTGTTCGTGGTTCAGAAATGCAAGTGTGCACATCCTGGGTGAAGAGTATCTAAGGGATCTTTGTTGAGTTATTTTGATAGGGCTATGTAGCGATACAAAATATCTGTTTGGGCATTAAAAAAAACCCAAAGAAGGCAATACTAGAACAAGAAGAACAAGTGTAACAAAGGATGGAGAAGATTAACACGGATTGCCAAAGACAAACTCGCGGAATAGGGCACAAACGTAGAATTATAAATGATTTTTGATTAGTTCTTTGAGGACATAACTCACAGATGACGTCAATTTGTAATAAGAACAACAAAGTCGCACACGAGACGCAGCCGAGTGTGCCACCGACGTTCTCATCACATCTTGACATCTTCTGTGATCTATTACTGTACAGAAGCACAGCAACTTAAATCTATTTGTTTCGTATGATAACAAACAAAATGCCGTATATTTTGACGTCATCTTTGCGTCTATTTTCCAATAGGTGATAAGTAAGACCCAATAAAAGAGCGAGTACAATTCAGCTCATCATGTTATACAATATCAATAGCTCCCTATACTGGCCTTTTGTAAATACTTACCACATAAATTCCCCCGTGAAGTCCGCTGTGTATTCTATTGCAGCGAACAATAGGATTACTCTTAGTTCTGACCTGAATTCCGGCCAGTGCATTGTCTGAATGGGGAAAAACCAAAGAACATCTTGATAAGTTACCGAAGAAGTTTCACAAAATCGGTCATATGAATTGTTGTAGTATCTATCAATCATGCCAGTGAGTTAGCTGAAGAACAACTTTGGATTGAGTGTCAAGAGTTTTACAAAACTGCACTGGTTTCCCTTTTCTACGCGCTGTGATTGGTCATTAAAACTCATGCCATCCTCAGCTAATGAGACACAAAATCATGACTTGATCGCTCGCGTTATCACGCACTCCAAGTAAGTTGAGTTTGTTTTGGGATAAATTTCAATACCTGACAGCACACTTACTCCTCCCCTAACCCAAAAACAGTCAACTGAGAACAAGTCAGGGTTACTGTTGGGTTAGGGGAGGGGTAGGTATGCAGTTGTTCAGATACTGACATTGATCCATGTTTTCTTTCAGGTCCAATTGACTGTCGTAGTTAATTTTGCTTTTGTTGTACTCAATCGAGAAAACCTTGGCACAAAGGATTACTTGAACAACCTGTTTGACAAACTTGAAGTAGGGACAAAGAGACAAAATTAATACAAACCATGAATTATTGCCTTCAATCAATCCTTTTCCTTCGCCGAATACATAAACTCCTACAAGAGACAAACGAGACCATAATGCCTTCGTAAGATTATTATCAATCAAGTCAAATAAAGGTAGCTTGGATTTAAAGAGAAATCTTGATTAAGTTCCCAGTTCACAACAATGGCGCTAAAGAAACATGATGGTGATTAACTTTATTTACATGGTTTCAGTGCATTTATATCGAGTTTCGCAATGTTCATAATCATGTCAATTTCATGGTGTATTGATGAGCGCGATCACGGAAAAAAAAAGCTGTAACGACAACAACAAAGCAATTCAGATACAAAAAGTGTTGCTCACCTCCTTGTTGTCCATCGTAGATTTCGTTGTTTCTAAAATACAATAAATTAAAGGAGTTAGCAAGTTTACTTCACACTTAAGCTGAAAATGAACCGTAATCTTGTCATGGAGAAGCTAGAAGCGAAATGGTAAACCTCTCAGAGGGTAGAACGAAGAACTAACCATGCCGGAGTTTGTGCAGAGTTTGCAAAAAATAGCAAATCATAGATTAAATAGTTGCTTTTCAAGAAATTAAGGTAATGCCAAATGCAGCCTGTGAGCATGCGCTCGTCATAAGCACTTCGGGACAGGCGTTTCTTCACTCGTGGGATAGTATATGAGGCCTTGAGCAATGCAACTCAACTAGATGTCTGCCAGAGGTCTGGGACTGAAAATGCTCATCATTAGTGCCAGACCTCCGCCAAACCTCACCGATATTCGTCTCATATGTTCCCGCGAGCGGAGAAACGCGCGGTCTGCAGCGCTATTACGAGGACCTTCTCGCAGGCTACGCCAAGTGCAGAAGGTACTTCCTACAAGGTGTACTCAGGATGAGTGCGCACCTCCTTTTTGACAAATTTTCCCCGGCATTGTATATTGACAAGTTTTGCGTGAGAAGTATTTTTTTTTAATCCAAAAGACGTGAAAGATTTCGAACAAGGAGACTCGTGAAGAAATTTTGCAATTCAATAAACAGAAAAACACGAAAATCTTTGTTACTTTATGGTTGGATTGCTCTGTGACGTGATCCAAACTCCAGCGTATGTGTTAGAATATATCTTATTTTCCAGAAATTCACCACGTGCCTGTTAGTTAAAGATACACCACTAAATTTTTAAACACACAAATATATATGCCATGTAAATGAAACAAAGTGTACTTACATCGTCATGACAGTATATGCCAACCGTCATACCGTGGTGTATTTTACATCCCACGACTGTTGGATTGGCGTGAGACCGAATCGGTTCCTTCATAGTAGCCCTACAATTACAAGAATCATTTTATTGGTCTGTAGTGTGACAAGAAGCGGCCTTTAAAAACGGCCGAGGGTTAAGAATTACTTGAGGCGCCTCCAGGAGCAATCCTAGATTCTTTAATGAAAGCTTTAAATACAAGTACTTCAATTTGTGTTAGAGTTCTCAGCTTGGCTGGGTCATTGCAGTAAGGTCCTGGTGCCTACTCTTACATGGTCTTTTCCACTCAGTAGTATTGATGAAGACCAAGCAAACTGTCTGGAAAACTCGGCAAAATGTTTTAGTGGGGGTCTCCAATACGATATCGTAGCAGGTAAGTCATGAATGATTTTGTCAATTCATTTTCTGCTCTGCTGTACAACGAAAAATCTTTGGTACGAAATTTCATGTCTTTTGATAACCCACACTTATGTAAACTACACGGACTAGTTATTCAAACAACGTTCAGCCGTTGTTTAATAAAACCGCGTTCTTAGCTATCTTCAATTTAGCCAAAAGAGGGCCGAAAGCTATTAGTGGAAGGACATTTAGTTAATTTAATCAACCCCCCTATAGAGAATACCTGAGGCCCACTGCTTACATAAAACCGCGGTTTGGTTTAGACTACGGGACGGGGAGAATAACCGGCCCCATAAGTTTTCAGCAAGGAAAGGCGTTCAGGAATTTGCTGTAAATTGTGGGTTATTTCTCACCTACGCATCATCTGTGATGAAAATGCCAACATTCTCTGAGTCTGAGATAAAAAATTTTGACAAAGTTGGTCTGGCTCCTCTTCCATGCACATAAACTGTGGCACCAGCTATGAACAAAAATAAAATCAACTGTCCACTGATTCCCACATATTACTGACATTACTAAAAGTTTGTTTGAACTTTTAAAAAACCAAAAATTATAAATACGACGTCTGATGCCTCTCTCTTACCACTAGCAAGGCTATTAAGCTTGCAGTTGTAGATTGTAGGACCACAGTCATCAATAACCTCCACACATCCTGATCTGATCACCTCAGATTCACCGTTTTGGCAATTCTGCGAACAAGGAAGTCCATCGAAATGAAAAAAGGGGGGTAAGTTTTCCAAGAAACAGCGAGAGGTCTGCAAGGGGTCTGGCACTGATCATTCTTAGTGTCAGACCCCGCCTTGCACTGATCATCCTTAGTGCCAGTCTCCCCAGAAACCTCTCCCGACTCGTCTCAAATCTTCCAGCGACAAAAAAATACGCGTAATGCAGTGCTATTAATTTTTGTGCTAATTTTTGTAAAGTTACTGTCAACAAAGTCTGGTCAAAGTTTTAAAAATTTCGTTTTTTTACAATTTAGTTAGAGAAAGTAGTTAAGTTTAATCGCCAAAACAATTGTAAAATCTCATGAAGAACGCGAGATACGGCTGAAAGAGTGTTTTAGGGTAACTGGTACCCAAGAGCGAAAGGTGTCATAATAGGAAAGGCCTCCAGCAGAGTGTTGACTTTTTTCGCGGGCTCTCGTCTGGGATCTTGATTTGCATATTTTGTTTACAACGCGTCTTGCACTGCACAACAAAAGAAAATTTGTGCATATTTCGCAAAATGTCGGGAAATAAGAGTCTTCATCAAACGGCCAAGAAGAGAAAAGTCGCGAGAGAGCCCGGGCCAAATAAATCTAAGTTTCGTTTTCTTTTTCCCTAGCTTGCTTTGCGCACTTTTCCTTCTGCTTTTCTTGATGAATTTTGGATTTCGTTTTAATTCGTGTTCCCAGTTTTGCAAAATGACCTTTCCCGCGAATTTCAAAGGAGTACTTTGTTACGAGATTTGCCAGGGGGTTCGATGTTGCGTTTCATTCGTCGGCGGCATGACCGCATGGACACGCGCTTAAATGAGGTGCGAAAACTGTGAATTTCTTAGGAGGCCAAAAATTCGAGGTTTGTTTTTGCGCAAGTTACCTCCACTTAAACGAATCAACAAGGGCTGTAGATTTGATGGATTTTCATGAAAATCGGCCAGAGTGTTCGTCAGATATAAACGCACAAAAGAGTTGAGTTTTAAGGCTCACACACTTACTTAAACCAAAACTTTGACAAATTTTGTTTCTTTCGCAATCTATACTTAACAAGCTTTACAGTCATATATAGTTTTTAATGGTTTCTTTAAAAGTAGCGCGCGTTGGACGATTTTTTTCCTAAGGTTCCCTATTGTATTGACATTACCCCTTGAAGCAGTTTCCTCTACATACCTTCAAGGTGACATGCCCGAGGAAATAGCTGCCTGAACCAGCACTGAAACTGACAACTGTTGAGGAGTCACACTGAATGACGACAGGATCATCTTCACTTTTAGCTGTCGATAAAAAGAAGCCATCCTGTCAGCAAGTTGCTCATTTTTGGTTAAAATTTTAACTGAAACTTAACTTTTCATGATGTCTTGTCTGTCTTAGGATGTGGAGATGAAAAACAGTCATTTATCATAAATGTATCATGACAAGCATGATCCATAATTCAGAACCTTGCCCTAGAAGACACTTCATGCCTTCCTTCAAAATCCAAGTTATACACCCTGGGTCTTAAAGATGTCACACGCAGGTTTGGATGAGCTCAATGAGGAAAAATGGAAAATAATCAAACATCAAATTGGAAAGAGTAAGTAGTGACAGTTATCATGAAAATCCCTTTAATCGTTGATGTTGAAAGACACATACCTAGTCTAGAGAGGCCCCTTATATGCAAACTGGAGAGCTGGGGAGCGAGGGGGGGAGGGCAGTGTGAAACCCACAGCATGTAAATATCCTTTCCCTACAATGACAATGGCTGGCTGCAAATTACCTCTAAAAGTAATCAGAGGGAACAGTTTTGGATTGGCAAGTCAGTAGGAAGTTCAAATGATGAATTAAAATGCAGCTCTAACTGAAGACAGACTTTTCATTGTAAGTTAAAGATCAACGTAGAGACCACCGGAGATGACACTCTAATTAATGACAGACTTTTCATTGTAAGTTAAAGGTTAATTTAGAGACCACTTTTTGAAACATTTACTATGGTTCTAGAAATAATTTAGTAACATTATAGTGTACCTGCTCCAATGATTGCAACAGGCTTGCTGATTGACAGCTGTTCATCATACACACCACTGTGTACAATTATGACGCCATCATCTTTCACAGCATCCAAAGCTTCTTTGATTGTTTCATGATACTAAAAACAGAGAGAGTATAAAATATGCAGTTTGTCAACTTAGTTATACCTCCATAAACCATCTGTTGTGTCATCATTGGCTCTGATCTCTCAGAAAAGAAAAATAAGGGACACTGTTAAAACTGTCTGCATCACCCAACAGTGCACATGAGAAAATTTATGTAGATTTTACTAGATTCTAGAGCACTATGAAAATTATTCTGACTGAATTAATTTCTAGCAAAAAAATTTTGTTCTTGGCAACTCAAATGATCAAAGAGGAAAAACTTTTAAACAACTGGGTAAAGAATACCAAATACAATACTTAGCAATGAAAAACGTTGAAACTTATACATTTTTTGAATTGTTGTATAAAATATCAAATAAAAAAGGTCGCATTTTACCGTGTCTGCATCTTTTCAATTAAAAATCTTGTAAGATGCCACAAATGTGGTAAAAACATCACGGCATTTCAATCACCTGAAGCTTTTGTAAATCTTTGATCAAATGTTCTAATCACAACTTAATGCCGTTTGATATCGACAACTACCAGTAAACATACACAGTAATAAGAAATCTGCAGGTTAACTAAATTGTAGTCAGCAGCTAAGTGACAGCTGTTTTCACACCTTTATTAATCGCCTGACATCTTAATAACACCCTTAACACTTTGATCCTTAAGAGTGACCAGCATCTAATTTATCCATACAATATCACCCTCAAATCACAAATGAAGGTCATGAGAATAAATTAAATGATCACCAACTAAGCAAGCGCTTGATTGTTAAAAAAATTCTCCTTGTCAGCACAGGATGAAATGTATAGAGGACAGTATGGAGAATATGCATGCTGATGTTGGGGTGTAAAGGGTTAATACCCCCCCCCCCCCCCTTCTCATTCTGTCTTGGTCACTGCTGCGGAGCTCTAAAGAAGTGTGGAACTCTTGAGAATCTCTGGGAATTGAATTTGAGGCAATTTAAATACCCTGAGGTCCACATAAATTCTAAGAAATTCTCAATACCTTGAATGTGAAGGTTTTAAGAAAAGGAGTAATTTCAGAGGCTTAAAACTTTGGCTCAATAAAAGGTATGCTATACAAAACTTACCATGAGATATACATACATGTAAATGTTTATAACTTAAAGATCATGAAATTTAGATTTTAGATATATGAAAATTCATATATTTGCACTGCGGTGGAGAGATGAAATTAGGAGATCCTCGCAGCTTAGAACACTACTGAAACGAGTAGTTGTAAATAGGACCTGAAAAAATTCAGGCCCATACGGGATTTGAACCCACGACCTATGCGATACCGGTGCAGCGCTCTACCTATTGAGCTAACAAGCCAATTGGGAGCTGGTCAATGAATTGGGTCCAAATAAACATCCAAGGGAATGAAGATTTTAGATATATGAAAATTCATATATTTGCACAGCGGTGGAGAGATGAAATTGAGAGATTCTCGCAGCTAAGAACACTACTGAAACGAGTAGTTGTAAATAGGACCTGAAAAAATTCAGGCCCATACGGGATTTGAACCTTCGACCTCTGCGATACCGGTGCAGCGCTCTACCAATTGAGGTAACAAGCCAACTGGGAGCTGGTTAATGAATTGGGTCCAAATAAACATCCAAGGGAATGAAGATTTTAGATATATGAAAATTCATATATTTGCACAGCGGTGGAGAGATGAAATTAAGAGATCTTCGCAGCTAAGAACACTACTGAAACGAGTAGTTGTAAATAGGACCTGAAAAAATTCAGGCCCATACGGGATTTGAACCCACGACCTCTGCGATACCGGTGCAGCGCTCTACCAATTGGGCTAACAAGCCAACTGGGAGCTGGTTAATGAATTGGGTCCAAATAAACATCCAAGGGAATGAAGATTTTAGATAAATGAAAATTCATATATTTGCACTGCGGTGGAGAGATGAAATTAAGAGATCCTCGCAGAGATCCTCGCAGAGATCCTCGGCTTGTTAGCTCAATTGGTAGAGCGCTGCACCGGTATCGCAGAGATCGTGGGTTCAAATCCCGTATGGGCCTGAATTTTTTCAGGTCCTATTTACAACTACTCGTTTCAGTAGTGTTCTTAGCTGCGAGGATCTCTTAATTTCATCATGAAATTTATTATTCAAACTAAGTTTTAGTAAATCTTTACATTAATATGGATTTTCTCATGAACCAGCAGTCAGTTATGTTAAACGAAATTGCCAATTAATCCAATGTACTCATCTCGCAGATTTGCTTTCTAACCTCAAAGGACTCTTGGATTCCATGATCAAAAAATATTTTTATTGTGATGCAAATTAATGTCTCATGTTCTATGATGTGCCAAAATCATCAAACATTCATTAGCTGTTCCTTGGCACACAACTTCCAAAATCATTAACAATAATTACATTGTTATCTACACTCAAAGAACTTTGTTAGTTATAAACATAAGTTACTTCCCTAGCCTACATTACTAGTTGCCTTTGTTAGAAAACCTTGGAACAGTCAAGCTCAGTTGCCTCAAACACTGTCAGAGACTTTTTGTTGACATTATTTTCAGTAGAAATTTCATGCCTTAGACAGACAAATTCAACACCTAATTAACCTTTCTTTTTTCATGATTGTTGTTGCTGTTTTTTTTTCAGTTTTTTGCTCTGTTTTTTTTTTCAGTTTTTTGCTCTGTTTTTGTGACTAATTGCTGTAATTTGTTTTGCTGTTATTATTCTTACAAAACATTTTTGTAAGAGTTCCAATACTTGTGGATCATCCACACACTTTGTAAACATTTGGCATGCAGACAAGACAGAGGTAGTCAATGTTCCCTTTGAGAAAAACACCTTTTAAATGACGTCTTCAATTTACTTTATTTGAAACTCTGATCTGAAAATATTTGTTAACAAGACTTGTTAGTAGTGAGAAGTACCAACCAAGTTTCCTTTCATAATTTAATTTCTTAAATGTCCCAATCACTGGATCTCCCAAAAAAATATTACATCTTTTTATTTTTGGTGCAAAATACAAGTCCTTCTTTATATAAAAATGAAAAGTCACACTTCAATAATAACAGCTCTAAAGTTTACTTGTTGTTCTTCTCTGTCTGTCAGATATCGACAAAATTGTTCTATACTTCGGACAGTGCATAACTATTTGTGGACCAGAGTTCCAACGCACCTCTGTAATCGCATATAGTTACTTCTGTCTCTTGTACAATTGTTTCTCCTTTGCAAGACGCACTCTACTCTGTTGTCACCACTGCTTTAAGTTCAGTGGAAACGACTGACTGAGGAATCGATATGGCGGTGTTGGAACGTGTTGCTGAACGCTTGCTACGGTCAAGCTTTGTAGATTTAGGTACTGGTACACTGGGATCATATTTGTATCTCTTATAATTCCTAATGTGGTATCCTTCTTTTATAAATATGAGGGTAAAAGACGATTTGTTGTCGCATTCAAAACTGCGATTGGCTTGTGCTATTTCTCACCTTTGCCATGAACACAACTCAAGTGAGTTTCGAGTCTTTGTTTCCGCGACAACTTTCGGCCACAAATCGTGCATTTGTAATACGATCGATTCTTATTGATTATTTCTACATAGAGTGAGCTCACATCATTATTTATATCACCAAGGTATCAATCGTCCAGAGGCAGAGAACCAGTCGGAGAAGTCAGAATAAAGTTGTGCGCTTCTCTTAACTCGGCAATCGGCAAGCCAGCGGATTCACTTTGCTAGCCAATGACAAGTCCTAAAAGATCCACGTGATCATGCCCGTGATCGGAAACAAAGAAGACTCCATTTGGCGTACTTTTCATCGCTTGATCGCTTTTCTCAACTGTGTTACTTTATATAACAATTCTGACTACACTCAGACGAGATATTCAATGTGAAAGTTTATTTAGGAGAAGTCAGCCAGTCTTGTAGTCTACATATCCTACTATATACTATACTACTATGTACTTATACTACTATCCTACCTATTATACAAAAATAGGCTGTGCTACGCCAGATACGAAAAACCACTAAAAAACCGCTCTTTAGAAGTGGCCAAAAACTATGTGGAAACGTATTCCTCATCTAATGCAGCAGCACTATACCCCGAGGAAAGGGTAACTAAAATAAACCTAGTTAACTTACTAAATTACACAGAAAATTCAATGAAAGGAGTGATGTTTTACATAGAGTTGTAAAGCAAAATTACATTAAATAAAAAATAAATAAATAAAAGAAAGTGGCCCAACCTAAGACTGACCGACGTAGAATGACCTAATTTCCCCACGAAACGCTTAAATAACCCGAAACTACCATGATGCCATGCGAACCTCTCAAACGTGCCGTCAGAATATTAATTTCTGACTAATTCGTTCCCATGTCTCTCAAACGTCAGAATTTACATATTCTGACTACACTCAGACGAGATATTCAATGTTAAAGTTTATTTAGGAGAAGTCAGCCAGTCTTGTAGTCTACATATCCTACTAAAGCCAAAGAAAGGGAAATATGAAGTTGAAGGTAAACGCTACAGAATTAAATACCTAACTTTTTTGACACTGATAAACGTGTAATCAAACTATCATCAACATAGCCATTTTTGGCGGAAACAGATCTCCAACGCCCGTGCCTCTGAGAGACTCTGTCGGGAACACCAGCATTAGCTGCAGCTGAAGCCCCACCAGCTCTTAAGGAATGTGTGATGAATAGAGAAATATCTGGAACAATATCCTTAAAGCTAGATTTGAAGTAATCTCTTATACATGAGTAACTAAGCGGCTTGTTGACAGATACTAGTCTGTGACCTACAAGGCCCTAAAGACATAATGGTCTGCCTCAACTTGAAACTTTTCAACCTCTCTTAAATAGCGCCTGAAATTGTTTACAGGGCAGGTAGCAACATTGGAACTCTCTGAAATTACAACTTGGCTCCCTTTCCTAAGTTGATCTGTCTTACTTCTGACCACGTTGATAGCTAGGTAGTCACTATGAAAAGTAATGTCTCCATATCTAATATGAAGAACCTCCTCAATTCGGAAGAAACCAGCAAAAGCAAGAATAAAAATGCGCACATTTCGTAATTCAAGTAAGTTATCTAGGTTGGATTTTTCAACAAGTTTCCTTGTCATGTCTGGAGAAACTGGCTCTTTCCTATTACAAACGCGAGTTCCCATTATTCTCTTAGCGGCCCTGCTAACTGCCTGGATGATCGGGCTGTCTGTAGGGGAAGGTAAACCCGCCAAATGGTGTGCCCACTGTATTCCAAATATGGCAGAGTCGACCGCTGAGTGGGAATGGGTAGTATCCAGTAAATGCTGTAAGTATAACGCCACATGCTCCGACTTTGCAGGAAAAGCACAAATCTCCCTCTTGGAACTGGCAAACACTTTCCACCTCAGAAAAGCTCTCCTATAGGCGTCTATGGTACCTGGTGCTCTTGACGCAATGACAGTTGACTCCAGTCTAGACGCAAGACTTCTCAGCGTCGGGTCACTCAACTCGTCAAGGCACTGCCACACGCCATGATTGAACACATCTAAAAAAGGGAAAAACAAACCAAAAAGGGGAAAGGCAAACAAGTAGTACGAACGATGGCATTAAGATCTGAATGGGGTCGAGAATACGATAGTGAAGACACATTCGCTGGGACTGTAAACACAACATAGCTGCGCCGACTCCAGTCTAAGCTCTCCGAACAAGAAATTAATGGAGGATAAAAATCTCCGTAGCACCTAGGCTGCGATTATTATAAACCTCAATACCATTCGGGTCGACCATAGCGCGAAACAAGACATTCAAATGCTCTTGGTAACACCGAGGGGTACACATTTAATCTAGTACTACAACGTTGTGTCTCCCCACGCGAAAAACAAAGAAATGATAAAATTATGAAACAACTCTCTTAGCCACGGATGACGCAGATCAAAGATACTGCCAGGGTAAACACTTTTCTATGTGGATTCGGGCGCCGGGGGCCCCCAACATAAGCAATATACAAACCTAACATGATATGTGAGCCCATAAGTGATTGCATCTAAACACACTAAGTATTCCCACACACTGCGATTTTTAGCAAGCAGCCAAACAATGGCAAACGTATAACTCCGCCAAGGAGTGTATGTCACACTAGAGCTAAACGCCACCGGGGGGCCACACAGGCTGCTATTAACACGGCACACCGGGGGTGCATACAGAATAACCTGAACAATGTCTCAAAAGTACAAAATATGCATTATTTAACAACAACAACCAATATAATAGAAATTCAGTCAAGAAACGTAAACTTCGCTGTAGTCTTCGACTAGTCACAATTTTAAATACCCTAGACACCTCAGGGTACTCTTGATCGGCAAGCCGAACAAAAGCCGTGAGGGGAGGTGCAAAAACCCACTGAAGAACGACGACTGTAATCCACAAAGTTAATACGAAGCGCCAAACATCGGGACTTGAATGCCTTAGTACCAAACAGTTTGTTCTTTGCTTTACCTTTGATGAACAAATCCGGTTTGTTGGGGAGAAACAACCAATCCTTTACAAAAAAATTTAAATGCACACCATCATTACATAGTAACGGCCAAAAATACGCGGACTTCCACATTGGTACGATTAAAGAACCAACCGCCTTACAGTCTCTCATATGACTTAACAATCTACCGACGAGTGTGATGGGTGGAACAAGCCAGTTGTTTTCCGATGACCAATCCTGTGTAAACGCATCCACCGCTTCTGTGCCGGGTTGGAGGAATCTGGAGTTGAATCTTGGCAATTTGGTGTTATAACTGCAGGCAAATCTGTCGATCGAATGTGGACCCCAGCGGTCTTCGAGCAAGAGAAAAATGTCATTATGAACTGAATAATCGTCCAAGTCGACCATCTTACTCACAAAATCTGCGTACGAATTACAATCTCGTGGTACCCAAGAAACATCCAACTGAATTTGTTGACGCAAACATAAAAGAAAAATATCCAAAGCAATGTCTTGCAACTCCTTAATCATGCTACCAACTTGAACAATTCTCACGACATTTTGACTATCTGTTTGCAGAAAATTCTCCGACCAGCCAGATGATCTTCAAAGGAATCAAGGGCGAACTTTATTGCGACTAACTCCCTCCAGGTTGAAGATTTTAGAGATTCTTCGGTGGACCAATTTCTGTGGCAAATTAAGCTGGAACCTTTAATGAAGGCTCCGCAGCCAGTGGAAGAAGCATCTGAAAACATCTCCTTAGACGGCACAAAAGGCTTCTGCCAAAAAGGAATTCCATTCAAGGATCTAAGATTGTCTCGCCAAAATTTAAGTTCCTCCTTCGCCGGATCAGTAAAAACGACCATTGAATTCCAGGAATGACGAGTATTGATAACTAGATTCAAGTATCTAGTCATGATTTGAGTAACATTTCCACAGCTAGGAGACATCGAAATAATTTGACCCACAATAGAAGCGATTCTCTTTACATGCACGAACGCAGACGCCTCTAAAACAGAACAAACCTCATTAAGGTCATTTAACAGTTTTTCCATTCTCACTGCACTTGCAAATATGAATCCCGTTTGAGTGTCAATATCATAGCCAATCCAAGAAAATTTTCTCTCGGGCTCCCAACTAGACTTTTCTTTGTTAATTTCGAAGCCACAGCGTGCAAGATCCGCACTAACAATGGAATTGTTAATCTTAGCAGAATTCAACGAGGAACCCGCCCCTATGCCGTCATCAAAAAATAGAGCGATTGGAATTCCTTATCCCCTCCAGTGGGCTTCCAAAGGTTTTAGGAGCTTTGTGAAAATAAAAGGAGCACTAGAAAGCCCAAAAGGTAAAACTGTAAATTGAAAATATCTGTCAACACCTGTGCCAAAATCCCACGAGAAAACCAAATATTTGCGATGGTCCGGAAAAATATCTACATGATGATAACCTGCTTTCAAATCAAATGAGAATACAAAATAATTTTTGGATAAGGCACTCTTGATGGTATGTAGGCCTTAACACTTAAACTTCTGCTTAAACATATGCAAATTGATATGCCTTAAATCCAAGATCAATCTCTTTTTACCATTAGCTTGAACAGAAACAGACAACGGATTGACGATATCCGGAGGAGAGAATATTTTCTCGACGCGATTGTCACGTAAGAGTTCCGAAATAGCCTCAGTAACAAAACCCCATTCTTCTAGGGCGGACGAATTGTTCTTACAATGGTGAGGTGGCGGCGTAGAAATAAATGGAATCTTATAACCGTCTCTGATAACACTCAAGATAAAATCTGGTGCTCCGATGGAATGCCAAAACGCAATGGATTTAGGCAGCTTCCCTTTAACAGAAACCTGTGGGATAACAGAGTCATAGCTGCCACCAGTACCTGGCGATTCAACCTCATGGTTCTCAGAATCCTGGACGAGACCTTGACGGGAAAGATTTTCCGAATCACACAAAGGGTTTATAACGGAAATGTCACACTTACTTTGTTCGTCAAGGAATTGATTCTTCAGTCATCTACAATCAAGATTACCTCTGGCGGCCCCTGAACGAGCAATCTGACTGCATTCGGACCTCCAATGCCCAAATCTGCCACAAGCGAAACAATTTCCAGGTATTGATGGGCGATCAACCAAGGAGCGATTCAACAAGTTTAAACGATCACGCTGGCCACGCCAGGAACTGAGCCCAGAGGAAGCTCTTTGGCTCGGTGGAGCAAAACGCGAACTCGAAGGGCGGAAAACTGTGGAGGCAGACTTCAAAGCTTTCTCAGCTCTTTCTTCGGCGCGACGTATCTTCTTTCCATCATCTTCATCTTCTGCCAGCTCGTGCTGTGAATATTCCTCGACTGTTTTCCAACCAAATTCAGATTTATCTGCTAATAGAATTAACTTTTGTCTATTTGTAAGGAGTAACGTACCTTCTGTTAACGACTCCTTTGCTTTCTCAACAGCGTTTGTTTCAAGGTGTGTCTCCGCTTCCTCCAGGGAATCCTGCAGTTTTGAGTTAAACTTGTACTGAATTTCGTTCCCTTTGCGTTTAAATGACTTCGGTTCTTCTCTTCTTAACTTCTTTACTTGTCTCAGTTGTTCGTCTGCAGCTTCGGCTTTAGCTCTTTTCAAATTTTCGGCTGAATCACTCACTAATTTGGAAATTTGTGTCAGTAATGCTCTATTATTCTCCGCTAAAGAGTTGCTGATAAAATCTCGTACTTCTTTTGTTACTGACATGGTTGACAACAATGGGTTAAATACTAAGAAGACTGCAAAAAGAAAGTGGCCCAACCTAAGACTGACCGACGTAGAATGACCTAATTTCCCCGCGAAACGCTTAAATAACCCGAAACTACCATGATGCCATGCGAACCTCTCAAACGTGCCGTCAGAATATTAATTTCTGACTAATTCGTTCCCATGTCTCTCAAACGTCAGAAATTACATGATGTGTGGACACAATCGACGCGGAACCGAGAGAAGCAAGCTCAGGATATCTGAAATTGATTTATTAATTATATAATATGAAACTCCAGGTAAAAGCATTTATTCTTTTCATCCAAAGTTTTTCTCCCCAAATATTACATTGGGATGTAAATTGGGATACAAAACAAAACTATACAGCACAACGTACGGCACAAACTAGCAGCGGTCTTCCCTTTTGTGCGGACCTTTGTGAAAACAATACAACATGGAACTGGATTGTCGTGATCTAAATTTAACCGATTTTTTTTTTTTCACTTCAGTAGCCTAAAACCTTAATTTCCCCCTCAGCTTCCAGACATGGAGAGTTTATATTCTAATGTTGGAAAAAATTCAGCTCTGTAGCGACGTTAAATGGGTGATTCACCGCGAAATGTGGCCAATTCTGACATTTGTTTTGATACCACGAATCGCGTTCGATGCCGCCTACTTTTCGAAGGCAATACCTAGCTATTTGTTGAGGTTATCATGGATTTCACCAATTTGGTAATTAGAAAAATTCTGAAGTGAGTCATGAAGCCGGGCTGCAAAGCGGGTAAGCTGTATTTATGACGAAATCTGCTCCAGTGGTTCGATTTCGGTGTAGGCGAAAAAATCGCGAATGCTCGTACATATGCTGATTCAAACGGTCATAACTTTTGAAAAACCGAAAACGTACAGGGGTTTTTGAGTCGTCAACCAGGTCCCAAATCCCAAAACGTAGCGTCTAAATCAAGGTTATTTACGGCCATCGGCCGATGGCGATTTCTAGTGGTCAGAATATGCAAAAATTCACCTTTTCAAATATATTGAGGGGGCAAATTCTAACTTTCTTAGCAAACTAGAAAGGTTTTTAAGCAATCTGATTTAAATTCTGTGGCTTAACTATGCGAATCAAATATTTTACAATGTTACAAAATATGCCTATTTTTCAATTTTCGAGACGTTGCGATGGTCCTTACGGACTGGGAAATAATTATGGCCCCTGATGCAGTCAGAAAATTATTTCGAATCAAACCGAATCTAATTTAGTTCTTTCCTAGGTAAAGTCTTTCTGTTGACGGAGTTTCAGGCAAAATGATTTTTGACGCGAAATTGACCGGGTGGAAATAAGAGAGACAGCCTCTTAAAATTTAAAGCAAGAGGAAAAACTATGCACGATTTTGTGGGTGAGTTCAAAAGGGGGATTATGTACATAACGATCATTTAGTGGGAGAAATGATCAAACCACTATTGGATTGGAGAGTTAAATTCTGTAAAAGCTGCAAACAGTGGAATGGGACCAATTGCTGTTCCACCTTTCACACCGCCGACACCATTACCCAGTTCATTGTCTTCTTCCCCTAGAAGTACGTCTAATTCAAGAAGACGTAGAGGAAGAGGAAGAGGAAGACAGACACCTTCCCCGGTGGGCCCTCCGGGCACGTGGGCGGGTGGGCGGCGGCGGGTGGCGGGCGGCGGAGGAGGAGGAGGAGGAGGAGGAGGCGGAGGAGGAGGAGGAGGAGGAGGCGGAGGAGGAGGAGGAGGAGGAGGCGGAAGAGGAGGCGGCGGAGGAGATGATTACGATACCGATACTGGTATTAATAACTTGCTCAAAAACAATATACCAGCAACACCAGTCACCGTGGCTAAATTAAGACCTCATAAGCAAACCTTACGACAAATTGGAAAACGATCTGTATCGCTTAAAAAAAGAAGACAAGCGATGCTAAATCAGAAAGGTGGAAAACTGTGGAATGGTTTATCGACAGTAATCAAGACCTGTTGTCGTTAGATAGAGAGAGAAAATGGCTTTTGAAAAAATGTACATGATTCCGGCGGAAGATGCTAACATAGTCAACCTTTTCAAAGGAAGACTCATGGGAGATTCAACACTGGATACTGCCGCTAAACTTATGACACGTAAATTGGAGACTTTAAAAAATCCACAAAACAAGTCAAGGTTTCAAGAAGCAAGCTATCAAACAGATTGATCCAAAAATGAAATTTTACATTAGAAAATTGAAACAACTTCCAACAAATTTATCCGTCGATGCAGATCCTACCAAGATGTTAGAAGCAATAAAAGAGGAAGAAGCAGATTTGTCCACTCCGGTACAACAGAAATTGCTTAAAAGAATTTCGGGTGATGTCAACCCCAAGAGAGAACCGGTCACACCCGCAAGAAAAAGAGGAATAACACCGTCAGTTCCTATAAAAAAAGAAGCTGATCAACTAAGGTCATGGCGGACGGACACACTGACACGAGCTCCGCCTCAAACGTTTCTGACTCGTCCTCTAATTTTCACTACGAAGGTAATTCTTTTGATTTCGAACAATATTTATCATACAACGCTGATAAGAAAAGGTTTAGCTGGAATGGAACCCTCGAAGAGCTTGAAAGTTTTGTCGACACAAAACTTTCGCGGTTGATCGATGATGGCGACAACGGTTTAAAGACAAAGAAGTCATACAACAGCTCTGGTGCTATCCTAAAGCTACCGAATGTAACACTTAATTTCTACCGAAACACGAAGACGCTCCAAGTGCAAGGGAAAGCGGCTGAAGATGTAAGAGACATTCTTAATGAACTGATTCAAAATAATTTGCTTGTTGCGGATTTGACCGAAGATACTGCCGAGCACAGCATCGCTTCCGGTATGATCAACGAAGAACACACTTCTTCAGTGAACAACACTTTGATAACTGACCAGAATGACTCTCAAACCGTTAAAAACGAAATTGACAAGCTTTGGAAAGCTATTGACGCCATTAAACGAAAATTTGAATTTCCCGCGAATCTGTCCCAAGTAGATGCGTTGCAACGTGAAATTGATGAATACAAATTTAAGTGCGCTGAGTACGAAGTTAAGATCCAAGAACTTCAACAAGAAAAAGAAAGTTTGATGGAATCTATTAAAATTCTTTCTTCAGATCTTTCGGTAAGTTCACAGGACCCACAACCTGCTTCTGATGACTGGCAAACCGTTACGTCAAACAAGTCTAATAATCCTAAACGAGGGAAGAAGAAAAAGAAAGGCAAAGCCAGTTCCCAGAACCAGCAACAACAAATGGAAAACAATGATACTAGTGAGAACGGCCAAGGGGAGCAAAGACCTAATGAAGGCACAATCATTGTCGGAGATTGGATTGTCAAAGGATTACGCAGGGACTTATTAAGTCGGGCAGCTAAACAGCGCGTAACTGTGAGAAGTTTCCCTGGTGCTACAACCGCAGACATGGAGCATTATCTACAACCAAGCTTGGCTAAAAAACCGAACGCAATAATCCTCCACGTGGGAACAAATGATCTGAAAACTTCATCCTCTGCTCGGAATGTGGCGGAGAAAATTGTCGACCTGGGGAATATAATTGCTACAAACTCTCCTAACACTAGTGTAACCATTTCTGCAATCACACAAAGATCAGATGAAGAATCGCTCAAGATCAAAGTAAAGGACTGCAACAAAGTTTTAAGAACATTTTGTAATCAGAATGGTTGGGGCTTTGTCGAACACTTGAACATCGACGAAACATGTCTGAACAATTACAAACTCCACCTTAACAAGAAAGGTATTGCTATTTTAGCGAGTAATTTTGTAAATAATATAGTTCATTGATATGATTCTTACTTGACTACTGTGGTGACAGCTAACCTCACTGCCACCTCTAGCGCCCGGATCAAGTCAACTCTAATGCCGAAGTGTCGTGGATTTAAAATGGCTAGTTTGAATATCACCAGTCTTTTGAAACATATTGACGAACTTCGCGTTTTTCTAAATGATCAAAACATCGACGTTCTAGCCATAAATGAGACCAGGCTAAATGATAGTATTTTTGACCAGGAGGTAAAAGTCCAGGGTTATGATATAATACGCCGTGACAGGTCAACAAATGGCAGGTTTGGTGGTGGCGTATGCTTTTACATTCGTTCAAACATAAGCTATTCTGTACGCACAGATTTGGACAGTGAGCTCCTGGAAATAATATCAATTGAAATTCGTAAACACAACTCAAAACCGTTTGTTATTACTTCATGGTACAGACCCCCAAATTCACTCCATGAACTTTTCACGCACATCAACACATTATTAGGCAAATTAGATTCTGAAAACGTAGAACATTTTCTCATGGGGGTCTAAATAGTGACTTGCAATCCAAAGACAATGGAAATGTAAGAGCTCTTCTGAACATAACAGACATTTATGGATTGGAACAACTCATTAACGAACCTACTCGAATTACACCTTCTACAAGTACTTTAATTGATCTGATTTTCACAAATCGGCCAGAGAATGTGTATCGTTCGGGGGTGTCTCATGTCGCCATAAGTGACCACAGTTTAGTTTATGCATATCGAAAAAATTTCAATTCCGACTTTCTCCAAAGGAGTTAACTTGATAACATATAGACAGTTTAAACATTTTAATAGCGCAAATTTTTACGCGGACATTCTAGCTCAACCTTGGGATGAAATAAAGCAATTATATGATCCTAATGATATGTGGAGGAGGTGGAAAGAATATATGTGAAATGTATGTGAATGTATGTGAAAAGCACGCACCGACGAAGACCAAACGGACACGAGATTCTAAATCCCCATGGCCGCTATTCTGAAAAAGCGGATGAATTTCAGAGACCGCCTCAAAAGAAAGGCTATTAAGACAAAGGATCCAGTTATTTGGGACCAATTTCGAATAGTTAAAAATCAAGTTAACGGGGAAATTAATAGTGCGAAAAAAGCTTATTATGAAAATGCCTTCAACAATTGTTGTGGAGATCAAAGGAAAACATGGAAAACAATCAATGAACTGACCTCACGAAAGTCCACTAAAACTGTTATTAATGAGGTGGAATATAATGGGGTAAATTCTGGAGATCAAACGGATATAGCAGAAATGCTAAACTCCTTTTTCACAGAAATTGGGCCAGGCCTTAGTAGAGACGTGTCAGAAGTTGATAAATCCTTCGAAGAATTTCTTATTGAAACTGATAAAAATTTTGTTTTTGAAAAAGCAACACCAACACATGTCTTTGCACTACTATCAAAGCTTTGCAAGTCAAAGGCAACTGGATTAGATAATATCTCAGCAAAACTTCTAAGGGAATGTCCTGATGTTCTTGCGGAATCTCTTACTCATCTATTCAATCAATCCATAATGACTGGCATCTTACCCGATGAGTGGAAATCTGCCAGAGTCACTCCATTGTATAAAAATACTGGGAAGCGCTCTGATCCGACTAATTATCGACCAATATCAATAATTCCAGTTGTGGCCAGTCTTTGAACGGATAATTTACGATCAGCTTTATCGTTATTTAACTAACAACAACTTTCTCTCGTGCCATCAATCTGGTTTTCGGTCTTTGCATTCCACGCTCACAGCACTTATCGAAGCTACAGATAGTTGGGCAATGGATATAGACCGTGGTCTTGTTAATGCCGTAGTGTTTTTAGACCTCAAAAAGGCATTTGATACAGTAGATCACGATATTTTGCTACGAAAATTGCAATACTATGGGATTTGTTGGACCAGTCATCAATAGTTTGCTTCTTATTTAGATAATCGAACACAGATTTGCCATGTAAATTCTTGTAAGTCAACTCCGAAATATCTAAGATGTGGTGTTCCCCAGGGAACAATTTTGGGACCCCTTCTGTTTTTAATGATATATTAATGACTTACCACATTGTCTGACATATTCGGAACCCAGAATGTACGCAGATGATACCAGCCTGACGCTTGCCAGTACTGACTTTGATCATATAAATTATTGCCTTAATTACGACCTGAGTAATGTGTACGAATGGCTGAGTGCTAACAAGCTTACCCTAAATATGACAAAAACTGAGTTTATGCTTATTGCATCAAGGCAGAAGTTATCACAATTTACGGAAAGTCCTTCTCTTACTATAAACGAAATCGCAATAGAACAAGTAACCTCCGCTAAGTCCCTTGGAGTTTATGTCGATCAAAATATCAACTGGGAGTGTCATATTGAAAACATCTCTAAGAAGATAGCTTGTGCCATTGGTGCAATTAAACGAATTCGGCACCTCACTCCATTTAATGTTCTAATTAAAGTTTATAATAGCCTTGTTCAACCACATTTTGATTATTGTAATGTAGTGTGGGGAAACTGTAACAAGGGCCTTTCTGAAAAACTGCAAAGGCTTCAAAATCGGGCAGCTCGCATCCTAATGTCTGCAAGCTATGATAGTAATTTAGATGATTTGTTCCGGGCACTAGGGTGGCGAAGACTCTACTATCAAAGATTGGAACAAAAATCTATCTTAATGTATAAAACTTTACATGGTATGACACCAGATTATCTGAGATCAAGATTTGTATATCGTGACAATATAAGTGCTTATCGTTTAAGGAATATGGAAAACAAATTAGTTCTTCCACAACCTCGAACTGATTATCTTAAGAGAAGTTTTTTGTACAGCGGAGCTCACTTGTGGAACGACTTACCCTTAGACCTAAGACAAGCGTCTTCACTGACCGATTTAAAATCTAAATTAAGTCGCCACAGTTTAAAGTAATATCTTAATTTTAAGTAAATTTTAGACACGGCCTCCATGAAAAGCAGATTTTTTAATTGTTTCTTTTATTTGAATTGTTATTATTAGATCTTATTATAGTTAGGAAGATAGATATACCTTTATAGATAATTAACAACTGATGGAAATACCGTGTATAAATAAAGTTATCTTATCTTATCTTATCTAAGCTAAAAAACCCAAGACTACAAAAACCTCAACAGCAGCAGCAGAAGGAACATCAACCACCTTTCTGTGGAGTGAACTGCCATTTCTGGAGGAAGGACCTGGACCAGATCTCGAAGGTGACACATTAAAAATTTTGTATTTTTTAAATAACAAGAAAAAATAAAACATTTTTTGTTTTTACGTTCTTTCTCCTGTCGTCAATATGAACATACAGGGGGATGGGGGGGGGGTACCCCCTAATATGATACCACATGTCATCGGTGACGGGCGTAGTATATAAAGGAACATCTTCACCACTCGAAGTCACATTTTCACAATCCACGGTGGTGTGTGCAAAATTAAGAGAGAGAAAACTGCGAGAAGACGACGAGAAGGAGAAGAAAACGGAAAAGGTATAATACACGATACTCTTTTCTCAGGAATGCCTTTCATCACCGTCTTGATTGTATATTTTGCATTATGTGTAGAAAAATGGCTGAACGATACAGCAAACGAGTAAGGCATGAAGAACCTGATGTGGTATCTACGGAATTCGAATGTTTTGTATGTCACCTAAGATGTCAGCCATGTGAAACGTCAGTTCAACTTCCATGTTGTAGACAGTACGTCCACAGACATTGCCAACTAGGATGGGAAGAATATCACAACACCTGTGGATTGTGTCGTGCGTCATTAAGCGGTTGCAATGATACGTCTCCTGCACCTAGTCAGACCAACTGGTCATCCGACGATGACGCTGATGCTGCGGCGGCTCCTGCAAAAGCAGAAATTCTAATCAACCGCCCGCACGTCGATACGGACCGCATCGCTAACGATGTACTAAACATGACACGCGAGGAAGTCATCGCGAGACTTCGAGAACCCATTGATTCTCCGACATTGGAACAGCAGTTAGAACGGTAAGAGAAAATGAATTCAATTTTCGATATTATTTTATCGACTCTGCGGATACAAATCACTTTGCATCTCAATTATATGAAACAACTCGTCACTATTCTGAAGCAACCCAAACGTAACTTCGAGATGAAATGAATGGTTTCAACTTATCTAATGAAAATTTCGAATTAAGACTCTTGGATAGAATCATACGAAGTTCATTATAATTCTTTTTTTGTTTTAGGCTACCACTTCCATTTTAAGGAGATATTTATCTTTTTCTATTCGATTACAAGAAGTATCTCATCGACGTTCACAATCGTCGACAAATCGTCTAGAAACCGTCTTAGACATTTATTACGAACTAGAAGATTTTGCCATAGATCTCATACATGATGTTGATTTAAATCTTTTAAGTTGAATAATGTATAATTCTTATTCTTACAGCTTGATATAACTATTGAAACAAGCCCGTGGTTCTTTTTTTACCTTTTACCTATATTATTCTAAAGTAAGTTCTTTTTTCTATTTCATTTCCAGATGCAAACTAGAACATTGCATTCAATTATGTTCTTTAAAGACGTGATTTATCAATTATCAGATTTTTGCATGTATTGGTTTCCAATTGTCGATTTATGTTCATGCGAAGTCACGGGTGATCTCCATTACAGACATATTATGTTATACATCTACGCTACAAAATCAGATTACATCAATTACAATCTTCGGTACAGAGAAACATCAAGTGATATCGTAAACACTTTTAAAATAAGATGGGTAATGCCAGATGATGAAGAAGTACGTGTTATTACCGATAATATTTTATATAACTAAAATAAGATTTTTTTCTATTTTTTCAGATGCAAACTAGGACCTTGTATTCAATTATAAAGGGGTAAGTTTCTAAAGAAACTGTGGTGCTGCGTCGGTGGGAGAGTATAGCAGGTAATTTAGTTTTGACAACTGGGTTGAAAACGTAAATTAGCCACCGTAAAAGATAAAAAAAGCTGACGTTTCGAGCGTTAGCCCTTCGTCAGAGCGATTGGAGGAATTGTGAGTTGTGTGTGGGTTTATATGCAGAAAGTGGAGCTACGCCATTGGTGGGAATATGGTGACGAGAAAACAGGAATAAATTAGTTGAATGAAAAGCGCTCGTTGATTTCGTGGGGATTAAGGGTGCCGATTTGGAAGATAAATTTTTGTTCTAGTGTTTTACGGCTTTCCGAACTGCCTAGATGTATGGAAAGGCCGCAAACTGCCATATGCTGTTTAGAATGATTAGGAAGATTAAAGTGTCTAGCGACTGGTTTGGATGCGTCCTTGTCATTTCTTTCCACGTCGCGAAGGTGTTCTCGGAATCGGTCACCAAGTCGTCTTCCTGTTTCGCCGATGTATAACTTATTGCAATAAGTGCAAGTTATGCAGTAAATAACATTGGCGGAGGTACACGTAAAGTGATCAATGATCTTAATGGATCTCTTGGGTCCCGATATTTTCTCTACGTTATGAATGAAAGGACAAGTTTTGCATCGTGAGCGAGTGCGTTCAAAAGTTCCAGATTGGTCATTGGTTTGAAATGAACTCCTGACTAAAAAGTTTCCTATGTTTTTGTCACGCTTGAATGAAATAAGTGGGGTTGCAAAAAGATAGTGCCAGTCTCTGAATCGTTTTGGAGTAATTTAAAATTTTCAAGAATGATAGATTTAACTGCGTGGTTGTGAGGGTGAAATGTAAGAGTAAATGGAATGCGTTCAGTGTTTTCCTTCTCAGCCGTTTGTAGTGCTGACTGTCGATCGATTTGTTGGGCATGGTGGTGGCTCGCTTGAACGACAGAAACAGGATAGCCACGTTTATCGAAAAACTGGCATGTTGCCTCTGATTTTTCGGAAAAATCAGAGTCGTTACTGCATTAACGACGAAGTCTGAGAAACTGTGAAAAAGGTATGGAGTTCTTGACGTGTGATGGATGTGAAGATGAATACAAGAAGTAATTATGTGAATCTGTAGGTTTGTAGTAAACGCTAGTACATAAGCCGTTGCCTTCAATTGAAATTTTGATGTCTAGAAAAGCCAAAGAGGTGTCGGAAATTTAAGAGCCGGATGACAGGAATTGACGGCGGTTATAAATTGAGTGAGCTCCTCTTTGGTAGAGGAGGTAGCGCCGATGCAATCGTCAATGTAGCGGCCGTAGAGTTCAGGTTTTGGGCCGTGGTATTGGCTAAAAAATTGATGTTCGATAAAACCTACCCATGGCCACGCCATTAGTTTGTTTGTAGTAGTTACCACCGAATGAAAAGCAATTATTGAGTGTGAGTACTAGTTCGGCCAGACGGAGTAGTGTTTCAGAGCTAGGTTCCTTAACAGTGCGTTGATCGAAAAAATGTTTGAGGGCCCGGAGACCTTCGTCATTGGGAATGACAGTGTAAAGAGATGTTATATCCATGGTGAAAATAAGTTTGTTTTGGTCGAGGAAACTAAAGTCACGAGAAATTTCAAGTGCGTATTGGCTGTCCTTAATGTAAGACGGTGAAGTTTTGACGATAGATGTCATAATTTTGTCTAAATAGCTGGAAATAAGTTCGGTGGGACAACTGCAGGCAGAAACGATGGGTCGACCTGGGTTGTTAGGTTTGTGAATTTTAGGTAAAAAGTAAATACACGAAGTTCTAGGAGTGGTAATGATGAGATTTTTAGCAGTGGCCGGAAATTCTTGTTTAGCTATAAGATCGTTAATCGTATTTTTGACAATCTTTTGGTTAATTAAAGTGAGATCTTTGTCGACTTTAGCATAAAAGGAGGTGTCAGAAAGTTGCCGCACGAAATCCCCACGGAATCAACGAGCGCTTTTCATTCAACTAATTTGCGCTGCAAATTTGCGCTGCACCGGTATCGCAGAGGTCATGGGTTCAAATCCCGTACGGGCCTGAAAAATTTTTTTCAGGTCCTATTAACAACTACTCGTTTCAGTAGTGTTTCTTAGCTGCGAGGATCTCTCAATTTCATCTTCCACCGCAGTGCAAATATGTGAATTTTCATATATCTAAAATCTTCATTCACTTGGATGTTTATTTGGACCCAATTCGTTGACCAGCTCCCAGTTGGCTTGTTAGCTCAATTGGTAGAGCGCTGCACCAGTATCGCAGAGGTCATGGGTTCAAATCCCGTACAGGCCTGAAAAAAAAATTTTTTCAGGTCCTATTAACAACTACTCGTTTCAGTAGTGTTTCTTAGCCGCGAGGATCTCTCAATTTCATCTTCCACCGCAGTGCAAATATGTGAATTTTCATATATTTAAAATCTTCATTCACTTGGATGTTTATTTGGACCCAATTCATTGACCAGCTCCCAGTTGGCTTGTTAGCTCAATTGGTAGAGCGCTGCACCGGTATCGCAGAGGTCATGGGTTCAAATCCCGTACGGGCCTGAAAAAAAAAATTTTTTCAGGTCCTGTTAACAACTACTCGTTTCAGTAGTGTTTCTTAGCTGCGAGGATCTCTCAATTTCATCTTCCACCGCAGTGCAAATATGTGAATTTTCATATATCTAAAATCTTTAATTTATTCCTGTTTTCTCGTCACCATATTCCCACCAATGGCGTAGCTCCACTTTCTGCATATAAACCCACACACAACCCACAATTCCCCCAATCGCTCTGACGAAGGGCAAACGCTCGAAACGTCAGATTTTTTACCTTTTACGGTGGCTAATTTACGTTTTCAACCCAGTTGTCAACACTAAATTACCTTGTATTCAATTATGTTTTTTTAAAGACGTGCTTTGTGATTTAACAGAGTATTGTCGAGCTTGGTTTCCATTAGTCGATTTACGCTCATGTGAAGTCATGGGTGATTTTCATTACAGACATATTATGTTATACATTTACGCTACAAAATCGTTTTCGTCAATTACAATCTATAAAACACTTTTATATTAAGGTTTGTCACACCAAATGATGAAGAACGTGTTATTACCGGTAATATTTTTCTTCAGAGAATGATGAGATATTCATAACTTTTTCTCTCTTTTTTCAGAGAAAATACTTCGAATTGAAACAACTTCGAGAACGTCTTTATCCTGATATGATTCTTGTAAAATGGTAAAATGTACTGTGACAGGAAGAGAAGTGTATAAAAATCTCTGTAGTATTTTAATTTCACGTGAAAACATAACGTTTGAAAATAGACCGTGGTGCACTTTCTTTTCACGTTGGAGTTACGAGGATAACTTATTTTGGACTTATCATCCTCATAGTTATGATTATCACAATCATTGGAAACCCGATGTTAACAGTGATGTTGAAATTATTACGCATGATTTTTATTTTTTTTTAATTTTTGAAACTTAGTTTTTTTGTTTTTCAGTGCAGATTACAGATGTTTGTTATCGTTCTATAACCTCTTGGTTTCACTCGCAAACAGGAGTCATTTTTTAATTATAATGATCGGTAATAAAAATTTTTTAGATTTTTCCAAACATTTTATCTATGCTTTTGATCAAAATTTATGGTTTTCGTTGTATGAATCTGAATCGCCCAGTTACTTTATTTGTTATAATACGATCAATCCTACAGACATAGTTTGATGCTACTCTGATGTACAGATTTAATGAATGTAACCGAAGAAGTTACAATTCATAGACCCAACGTTTCGACACTCCTGTCTAGTGCCTTCATCAGGGGGATCTAAACGCTGCGTCAAGAGGTCCTTTTATATGATCACTAATTAGCGGCCTTTTTTCTGACGAGGTGTAAATAGGCGCCAGGAAGCAAACCGCCACCGTCACGATTTAAAGGAGCGTGGGCGGAGTTAATATGCCAAGCCTCCAAACAAAGGCGCTGGTGGTAAAGCCGATTAGTGGTGATAATTTTAGAATTATCCCACCCAATTGTATGGTTAGTTAGGCATGTGTGCTCCGATAAAGCTGAATTTTCCTTTTTGCAAAGGAAAACCGCTTTTTGGTGCTCTTTTAACCATGTACCAAACTGACGTTTGGTTTGTCCAATGTATTCGTTGTCACAGTCGTTGCAAGGAATAGAATAAATGGCGTCGGTTCGTTGTTCTTTCGTGACAGGATCCTTAGGTTTGGCGAAAATATGCCCCAAAGTCTGAAAAGGTTTTTGAGCAACTTTAACGTTGTGGCTATTCAAAATTCTCTTGATGGGTTGCGTAACACCCTGTATGTAAGGAATAACAGCAAAACCAGTCGCTGGTTCCCTTTCATCAAGAGCGTTACTATTTGTAACTGGTTTTTGGCAGTTACGTAGAAAAGTTTTTGTATAGCCATTTGCCTTTAGGACATTGGAAACATTGTCTTTTACACCTTTAAATGCTTGTTTTCCTAATAGCGCCCCCAAACTGGTAAAGGTAGGTTTTGGTCCTGATAAAATCATCGCTGCACCAGCTGCTATCTTATCTTGTACAGATGGTCCTCTTCGCTGTATACTGCGTACCCTGCGTACAGAAGCTCCACCCATCTGCAATCGCTTTCTTTTTCGTCGTCGTCTTCTTCAACGTCTTCCTGCCATTTCCTCCAATAAAATTCGATTTTTTGAGTCACACCCCTATTTTATACATTTTTTCACTGAAACTAGTGCTCAGGCGCCTCCGCGGTCGGCAAGATGGCCGCGAGAATG
>NC_142683.1:10730000-10752500 GCF_964200805.1 Pocillopora damicornis | reverse complement strand
TAATATATTTCTTATAATTATCAAATTTCGTTATGGAAATATGAATAGACAAACATGCATTCACACAACATGTCCTTCAGTAATGAAATCTGCCAGAATCTAATACTGTCCTGGATTGCCTTGTATGGGGCGAAATGTTAGTGAAATAGTGAGGTAAGGGTTGTGTGCACATTGAGCTTGTTGACCAGGAAATTTCTGCCCCTTCAAGCTTTATAATGTACTAAAAACTACTACTGTTTTAATGTGCATCCACTATTCAGGCATGGAAATTATGGACAGTAAGTAACTGTATTGCAGCATAAGGAAATAAACCAATGAAAGGTGAAGCAATTTCTGAAAAAACCAGTGACATTTACTTTCCACAAAGATTTTTTTTTAGGAAAAATTAAGTTTGCAAGCCCCCGACTCATATCACTTAAAATACATGAAAGTGTAGTGCAAACCAGTTTTTGCCAGTATTTATTTTAAGTGCCTGTTAGATTTTGTCAAATCAAACGAATTGTGAAAATTGATATTTCTCCAAGACCTTTTGCAAAAAAAGAAAGGTTACAATATGCATTTGATCACTATTTTATCAGCTCTTAAAACTCACAATAATAGCCCTTGTTCTGTATTATTGAATACAGTAAAGGAGCAATTAAAGGCTGGGCACTAGCTGACTCATTGGGCAGACCCAGCAACACAGAACATAGCTAAGCCACAATGATACCCCTTGTTTTTTCTTTATTTTTCTTATAGCTAAGATACAGGCTGGACCTCATGACCCTTGCTGATCCCAATCCTAAGTGTTACTCGATCCAGGCACCACAAGAATAACTTTGAATCCTAATTTATGCTTGTTCTTGCTGGTTTTTTATGTCTTTTTCACCCTTTTACTTCCATTATCTCAGTAGTAATTCTCATTACTGTCACCATACAAGTCTTATGATGTAAGTTTGAAGAATTTGGTATTGGATTAACTATTATTCCCCTGATTGATGATTTTGAATGAATGAATGAAAACTTTATCAACATGTCAATATTTTTAGTTGTAGATTTGCTAATTGGGGACAAATAATTGGGGACACCTAAATAAAGTCAACAGCTAATAACTAGTGTACAAAAATTAATAAGTAAATGTTTAAAATACTCCACATAGTTTGCAGCAACTGCTATAGTTGTCAATGAGGTCTGAAAGGTCAATTTTTCTTATTCTGGTCTTGAATATTGCAAGGATTGGTGATCTCCTCCAATATTGCAAGGATTGGATGATGTCACAAGTTATAGGTTAACAAACTCTTTGAGTTAACCAACTCTTTGAGCTGGGGGTTCGTTTACAAAGTTTTAAAGAATTAAGAAACATGTACCATTACAGTTAAGCCTACCTCATTTAGGCCATACTGGATAATCATTGTTTTAGCTGACATAAAACATCAGTTATAATGCTGCTGTGAAGTTTGATGTTTAAAAAGCAAATATATGAAATAAATCAAACTGCTTAAACTACATTGTCCTGATGTTGTACTTACGTTTTTTCACGTGCCGGTGGGCGGCGAGCCCGTAGCCATTTCAAATATTCTTTTAAGGCTTGTGTTTCGTTTCCTGATATGTTTAGTTGTATTTTAATGCAAATTAAAATGTCGATATTACCGATACATTTTTCAGCATCGAGGACTTCTCTATTTTGAAAATAGAGCCATTTGTAACTTCAGTTTTTCTTCGCTCGACACTGGAAAGCTGTAAAATATGAGCTGTGACATTTTATTTCCTGAGCATAAGAAAGATTAGAAAATGTGTTTAGATAAATGTTAGCAATTTCAAAATCCGTAACTAATCACTTTAGAAACGAAACAAGTTTGCATTTTGCGGTCGGTCAACTAATTTTTAGCTCCGTTCTTATGTTCACTTTCCTCGTGTTTTTACTGTTCAGCTGCTTGAACAATCTAAGCCACTACTCTAATTGGCGGTTTTCCTCAATTGGGCATGGATTTGACACTCCGGGAAGCGCCCCAGAACCTTCTTCGATGTCTTATCTCGATCCTAGTAGTTTTTGCCGAATCCGCCATTTTGGATTGAAATCATGGTACATAAGAATGAAGCGAAGGCGGTTTCTCCGAAGACGGCTTCTGTACTCAGCTAACGGAACAGCGTCTTTTAACCCATCTCTCCTGGAAAACAATCTTAGCGGCGACATTCATCCACATCCTGGACCAAACTCTACTTCTAATTCTTCATCTACATCGACGAACACAAATATTAGCTTTCCTTGCAACACGAAGTCAAACATCAGGATTGCTCATTTAAATATCCGCTCCTTGAAGTCCAGGGAAGACTTCACTCTGCTAAAGGATTCCGCTGTCTCAAATAATTTCGACATCTTTACGATATCAGAGACTTGGCTGGATTCTTCAGTCAGCAACGAGAGCATTCATATTCCAGGCTACACTTTGTATAGACAAGACCGTGACCCGCACAAACCTGGCGGCGGACTATGTGTTTACATTAAGAAAAACTACAAAGTTTCATCACTGGAGAATGTATCCTCAGTTTCTGATAATAACTTTCAGCAATTGTGGCTAAAAGTGCAAAGTCGCTGTTATAAGTCATTCGTCATCTGCACAGTATATCGACCACCGAGTACTCCATTAAATTTTATAGATGATCTTGCCAACAGTCTTATCGAATCCCTCCTGTCAGGTCTTGATGTCATTATATTGGGTGACCTCAATTGCAACCTCCTTCAAGATAACGCAGAATCCCGTGCTTTAAACGATTTTTGCTCTACTTTTAACCTCACCCAATTAATCAATCAACCAACCAGAGCCACGGAGAATGGGGAATCGTTAATCGATGTTGTGATGACCACGAATGAGAAACTAATTGCTTCAAACGACGTCCCTATGTCAACTATTAGCGATCACAATCTTGTTTACATCTCGCTGAAGTTAAAAAAGCCAAGGATTAAGCCCTGTTACGTCACTATTAGAAGCTATACTAATTACAGCGCCGATAATTTCCTACGTGATCTGTCATATGCGCCTTTTCACATAATAAGCCTATTTGACGATTTCAACGATCAAGTTGATGTATTCAATGAACTGTTCTTGGAAGTACTAAGTCAACATGCTCCAGTCAAGAGGGTTAAAATTAGATCTAAACCCAACCCCTTTATAACACCAGAAATTCGTCAACTAATGAGAACGCGCGACCAATGGCGCAAACTTGCGGGAAAAACAAATGACCCTTTCCACTGGAACGGATACAGATTTTTTCGTCAAGAAGTGAAAAGGGAGATTCGTGTGGCCGAAAAAGTTCACGTCAGGACTCAGATCTTGGATAGCAATGGAAATTCTAACTCAATTTGGAAAATCATTAACCGGTGTCTACCACGTAAACAACAAGATAGTTTTATGGCTTCTGAGGATCCCACTGGGTTAGCTAACGAATTAAATGATTTCTTCACTTCCGTCGGCAGTATTACTGCTCAAAAAGCCAGGGACTTATCTTTACATCATGGACTTAATGTAAATTTGGATGTGCCGACTCCTTTACACATATCCACCGACGTTAGCCCCGAATTATTCGTTCTTCATCAAGTCACGGAAAATCAGGTAGAAAGGGTGATTAGAAGCCTACCATCTAACAAAGCTCCTGGAATGGACAAGATATCTTCTAGAATTCTTAAAGACAGTTTACCCAGTACGCTAACAACAATTACCCACATTGTGAATAACTCCTTTGTTACCAACACATTTGCACGTGCATGGAAAACAGCAGAGGTTACACCTATTCTCAAATGCGGTAATCCAGATGTCCCTAACAACTATCGCCCCAACTCATTATTACCAATAGTCTCAAAAGTCACTGAAAGGTTGGTACATGGACAACTTATGGAGCATCTAATTAGAAATAATAAACTGGCAGCACATCAGAGCGGAAATAGAAAGCTTCACTCGACAGAAACCGCTCTGTTGTACGTTACAGATCAGTAGCTCCAGGCTATGGATAACAAGAAAGTTTCCATCATGGTCTTATTGGATATGTCTAAAGTATTTGATAGTATTCGACACGACATCTTGTTATCCAAGCTACAAAATCTCGATTTTTCCCAGGGTGCGTTGAACTGGTTTCAGAGTTACCTTTCTAACCGACAACAGTGCGTTCGAATCGGTGATGCAGTTTCTAAAGTACTCCCACTTGAGTTCGGAGTTCCGCAAGGCTCTATTTTAGGTCCGGTTTTGTTTACAATCTATGTTAACGACCTCCTTTCTGTTCCTAAACGTTGTCTATCTGCCTCCTATGTTGATGATTGTAAATTGTATTTGTCCTTTTCACCTGCCGAATTACCCACGTCCATCCTCGCCTTAAACGAAGATCTTACGAGAATATCTCAGTGGTGCTGTAAAAACTCTCTTTTGATTAATCCGGACAAAACTAAGGTTCTAGCTGTTGGATTACCACAACTTTTAAAGAAACTGTCATCATTCAGTATAACACTTTTCGACAAAGAAATAACACCTGTGCCTGTCGTTAAGGACTTGGGTGTTCTTCTCGACACACACCTCAGTTATAACCAACATATCACTGAGATTGCCTCTAAATGCCTTTTTAAATTGTACCAAATTAACAGAATCAAGCACCTCCTGGATAGGAAAACACTTCTGTTAGTAATAAATTCATTTGTCTTTAGTAAACTCCAATATTGTTCAACTGTCTGGAGTAATACTAGCAGTAGCAATATTGACAAGTTACAAAAAGTCCAAAACTTTGCTGGGCGAATTATTCTGGGACTAAGAAAGTATGACCATATTTCGGATGGGTTGCGATCGTTGAAATGGCTTCCTATTAGAGAGAAACTCATTCTAAATGACGCTACTATGATACACAAATGTATTAACAAGCTTGTTCCAGACTATCTTGCTGATATGTTTAAATCACGTTCTCAAGTCCATAATAGACAAACTCGATCATCTGGTGCTTTGGATATACCTTTATGTCGCCTGTCAACAGGGCAGCGCTCCTTTGCTTTCAGAGGAGCCAAACTCTGGAACTCCTTAAATGATAACATTAAGTCCTTAAAATGCCCCAGGAATTTTAGACGTCATCTTGCAAATGTTTTATTAAGTTGATATATTATATTATATTATTGATATATATTTTTGTAATTATAATATTATTGTATTTACATTCTCAATCAATTTATATATTTGTATTTTTTTTATTCTATTGAGCTGAAAAGCCCACTTAGGGAGCATCAATAAAGTGTGTATGTATGTATGTATGTATTAATTCACATGATGGCCGCTGAAACTTGGAAAATATTTTACAATAGCTCACTCTCTATAGCAAACGAGCCATGAAGAACATAATGACTAGCTTACAGTTGGCTTGTTAGCTTAGTTGGTAGAGCATTCCATCGGCAATGAAGAGGGTTCAAATATATTGGGACAAAAAACTAGGTAACACAGAGAAAATAAAAGAACTACAATAAATACAATTTGGGTCGCTTATTTCAGGTTGAACAAGATCTGGAAATAACAAAGAAGGGCTAACAATCGCATTACCTCGAAAAAGCTGCCGGTCATCCCCGCTGCGAGTAGCATTAGCAGAAGCAGAAGTAGCATCAAACCGGGTGGATTTGTCTTTCTGCAGGCTTTATCCTACGCTTTCTTGATAGTTTTTCATTTTCCGAGTTGTCTGCGAGATTATCTTGCTCATATTCTTGGACAAAAAACCATCCAGTATCACTTTTATCGGCTAATTTAATCAATTTTTGTCGTTTGCGGATTAAAGTCAAAGAAGTTTCCAAAGATTTTTGAGCCAGAGCGTGCTCTCCTCTTCTCAGAGAATCAAGCACTGAGAAATAGTGATCTTCCACCTCCGCATTAAAGTTATCAGTAATTAACGGATGGTTATGCATGTTTTCAGCGATATGCTGATAATCATTCAAAGGACTCATTCAAGAAAAAATAAATCATGGAAATAGACCTTTTTACAGTTCCCAGCGCCATATTGGAAATGCATCCGCGCACGTGAGAACGAGGCTGGGGTTGACTCGTGTTAAATCTCTGTGAACGCTCTCATTGAAATTCATACTTAGGCAGCAAAATTGTTCGATTTTTGAGGAAAATGGATGGTCCTAGCCGAAATCTCGATAAAGCTAATTTTTCTCCCAAAAAGAAAGGAGAGTAGTGTGCCGCTTTTGGTTGTTCAAATACATTTTATGGCACCAATGGTTTGCCTACGAGCTTTCACTTCTTCAGGTTTATGCATGGAGGTATGTATTTTTGCTAAGTATTATCGTTCTATACTTATCTTATTCTCTATGAATTATGGATGAGGGTGACTATTGTTGCAAAATTAGTAAAAATTTTCAATTAGGTACCTGAATTGTTTTAAGTTCGATAGAGTTTTTTTTTCATTGCGGCAGTAAGTCAATAAGTTCAGTACTCCTCAACTGTTTACTACATGGCTTGCCTAAAACACTCCTAGCAGAGAAACTCATGGAAAGTAATTGCTTTTAATAAAATAACGAAGACACTGTATCTTCAGAGTTTTCACTTATTCTGGCAGACCCAGAAAACTGACACAAATTTGGTAGCTATTGTGACAAAAGCAGTTTTCAGTAGTTGTTGTTTTTGTTTTTTATGATAGCATAGTAATTCACTATGGATGCCACATGGAACTCTCACAGAATATTTTGTGTGCTTTATGTATCAATAAATTTGATGCTTCAAATTGGAAAAAAGAAAAAGGGAGTTTCACCAACTAAAAGAGTTCTCAACACAAAAATGAACTGACATTAAGTTTTATTATTCACAAAATTGTCCTCATAATAAGAAGTTTGATAGAAGTCTTGCAAAAAATAATTTCTCATACAATTCGATGGTCTGAAAGATTCTCTTTCAAACAAATCTTATGGTAACTGTAACAGTATAAAATAAATATCTTGATTTGGATATATTTCTCAATCTTTTAAGTATCTCAAAATTATATTATCATAACATTGGTTAACACAATGCAATAAGAACTAGTATAGCAAACCTTTGTGTCAGAAGGCCTCTGAGTGCCATGAATGGGAATATCAATTCACTGAATGTTTATGACTGACAGAAACTTAAATGTATGTAAAGGACTAGTGTGACGCTTTGACGAAAGAGGAAACTTCGAGGGGTGTCGCTATGCGTGTTTTCGAAGTGTCGCTGATGTGGGGACTATTTTACCGGTCGTAATGAAACCACGAAAACCAAGATGACTATCAACGGTGTTTATTTAGATCACGGTCACGATCACGATCGTAAACTGAAATTGCAATAATATTATAACGAAAGCATGAATGAAACGCTTTACGTGCCTATGTCAATAACGCGATTAAAATAACAACAATCAACGTGAATTAACATAAACAAATCATAAAAGGCTAAATTAAAACTACTCGAGATTCAAAGATCGGCTACACAATGACCATTAGCGGCTGATTAACAGCCCAAAGACTAAAATGTGGGCGTTACTGTGTGAGCGTCTAGTTATTTCAAAAACTCCTTCGATTTCAAGATAATTAGTTGTACTGTTGTACAACACAGTACATATGTGCGCTATCGCCCAAGGTAAAACTAAACTTAAACATATTGAAATAAAACTAACAAAATCACTTGCATATCGGTCCCGCTTGTGCCAAAGGTTTGGAACGAAAGACGAAGTTATTGCTGTTCAAGGTGAAATCTTACGAAACTCTGGCTTATAGGGACGCTAATTTAGCTTTTATATGCGCGTGGTGACGCTAAAATATCCGATTACAAACCAATAGGGAAAAGATAAACATTGTAACTACGATCGTAACTAGGCACACAAATTAAAGTAATTGACAATTGATCTAATAAAAAAAAGGCTGTTCTTTGTTCGATATCCTTAACAACTAGCATTGTTGAGATCAGTAGCTGAGGAAGCATTTCTGCTTTCTTCCTTTAACCCTTAAATACCCAAGATCTGATTGTTAATTCTCCCTTCTAGTTGCTACACATTTACTTGTAAATAAGTTATGAGAATTTGATGTAAGATCAAGATAACTTCTGCTTGATAAGTTTCAGTATTATCACTATCCGTTTGCTGGATAGCGTTTGGATATTATAGGGAGAAGTTACATGAATCAGTCACTTTTGGGAGTTTTTAAATTGTCTAATATTTTAGTCTGATTCTTTCAATGCTGTCTTGCCACCTAACAAATTACCATGAGTAGCAAACTCAAATGGTTTTCAATGTATCACGAGCATAAGTTGTCCTGGGCCAGATGGGTTTCAAAATATTATGACATCTGTTAGTTACAGTTTCCCTCATGGGTTGATAGAAAGAAGGTTATAATCAAGTGGCTGTACAGGCTCTATTGTATAGTTTTTCATAAGATACAATGTACAAATGGCAAACTGAAATACATCTTGGTAAAATGACAAAATGGGAATAACTTTAACTGAAGAATATGGTACAACAACAAGTGCAACATCAACAACAGCAGCAATAACAAATCTCCTCTACCTAGAGGGCTACAGCCTTTGCCTCGCTTTCTAAGCCATACTGAACAACTTCTGTGGTACTTCCTGTGATGCGTTCCTCTTAACACGATGTGGCAATATTCTCGTGAAACAACAAGGTAATCGTAAAGCTGAATGAAATTAATCTCAGGTAAATTACGGAGATCGCTCGACCATCCAAGGACTGAAATCCTTACCATAGTTGCTTCGTATTTGAGGTCGCTCTGGTTTTTTTCTAGGTCCTAGACATCTGTAAGAAGTTCCCGGTTTTCTCCACTGCTTGATGGAAGGACGTATCACATCAGCAAAGCATGAACTTTCGACACTAAGTCGGCTCTAATTCCGCCCGTCGATTTTGAATTAGATTTTAAAATCTCCCTGAGATCTTTTGCTTCGAGTTTCTGGATGTCATCTAATGACGAGATTTCCATACTGTTGTATTGTATGTAGGGAGAAATCGCATTGAAAAGTAAATTAGAACGTGAAATGTCAGCATATCAGCTGTTTGGAAGAACAGAAAGAGAAAAATACCTTAATGCCTTTCGCTGAGCGTGGTGAGCTTGCTTGACAGCACATAGTTTCCTCCTTAATTGCGACTCAACACTATTCTGAACTCGTCAGAAACGTATTTTTATTTGCTCAGCTAATGTAATGTTCGCAACATCATTACCATAAAAATAGTAGCCTTGTGAAACTGTAACTTCGATGAACATTTAAAATATACATCGGACTTCCATTCCAAAGTATTGTGAAGCGCTGAAGGCGATTGAAAGCTAATGCAATGATGTTCTCTTGGTTTTTCCGATGATGTTCACTTGCCGCAGATACATGGTAACCAGAAATTATTGCTGTATGGTGAACAGCTTGTTCTGGATTCATTCCATTGTATGATTGTTCTTCTGGTTGTCATGTTTTGTTCACCTCTAAAATCTAACACCATCGACCGTGTATTTGCTTTCCACAATTTCGGAAATGCTATAAGGAGTGGTGGGGATTTCGAGAGAAATTTATGATAAATTCAACAGAAACATTGATACCAGTGATAAGGTTTGTTTTGTCTGCGGTAAAGAACTGCACTTGACTTGAAGATTAGCCTTAGTTGGTTTATAAAGGACATTCAACTCTTTAAAAACATGTTTCGATAGTTCTTCTGTCATCTTCAGTTCTGAATAATACAAAGTACTGAGTTGAATTTAAAGCCTATGACAAAATGCTGATTGGACAAAACAAATAATAGTAACAGAACAATGTATGCATTTACAAGGAAAGTTTTGAATTAACATGATAAAGTTGATGATTAAGAGTAGGTTTCTCGCATTGAATGTGGTAGCTTCTTTGATTTTAAGTTGAAAAGTTTTGGAAGCGTGATCCAAGATGCTAAAACACACATCAAAACAAGCGATGAGTGGAAGTCTGCGAGGGGGTCTGTTCCGTGTCAAATTGTTGGACTTGACACTAAAGAATCATTTGGTTGCTGTTGCAAAGCACCTGTGGTTGAATAAATTTGCTCACATTGTTTTGAATCTTTCAAGATTTTAGAAAAGGAAAAACGTGGAAAATCATCTGACAGTTTTTTTGCTTGGTTGTTTTTGTTTTTAGAAAACTCAAACCGTGAGATCCGGTAGTGAGGACTCACGTAACACCCTTCTTGATAAATTCCCTTAAAATCTGGCATCTGACCCGTAAATCTTCTTCTGTGGTCAAATCTTCTCTCTGCAAATTCGCTTGAAAGAATTTTTTGATAAATCAAGAGCACGCCCCCAAGAGAATTACTAAAGAGATCTTAGCAGTGAAAGGGTTCACAAATTTCCCATGATAAAACCTTTCAAGATCCGCACTAAATTCCAATGTTAACTTCTTTGCAGATGGCTTCCTCTGTTTCAACATAATAAAAGAGATGATGAACACTAAAAGAGATGATGACGGAGCTGCAGAAAGCTGGCGAATGGATGTGCATGTCCAAAGAGTCTTCACCTTTCTCTGCAGCCGAGGACTTGCCCAGTGATTGCTGGGAGTTCGTTTACAAAGTTTCGAAGCACTAAGAAACATGTAGCATGGCAGTTAAGCCTTGCTCATCTAGGCCATAATAGAAAATCATTGTTTTAGCTGACTTGCAACAACATTTATGATGTTGTTGTGATGTTTTGATGTTAAATCAAAAGCAAGTACATGAAATAAATCAAACTGTTCAAACGACATTGTCCTGAAGTTGTACTTACAGTTTTGCACGTGTCGGTGGGCGGCGAGACCGCAGCCATTTCAGTTTTTTTTGTCACGGCTTGCATTTTTTTTCCTGATATTCTAAATGGCATTTTTATACAAATTAAAAACTCGAAAATATAGATGCCTTTTTTAAATTTAAACACAGCGGTAAAAATAAAAGCTTTTAAGTTGGCTTGTTAGCTCAGTTGGTAGAGCGCTACACCGGTATTGCAAAGGTCATAGGTTCAAATCCCGTACAGGCCTGAATTTTTTTCAGGTCCTATTTTCAACTACTCGTTTCAGTAGTGTTCGTAGCTGCGAGGATCTCTTAATTTCATCTCTTCACCGCAGTGCAAATATATGAAATTCATATATCTAAAATCTTCATTCATTACTTGGATGGTTTATTTGGACCCAACACAATGACCTGCTCCCAGTTTGCTTGTTAGCTCAGTTGGTAGAGCGCTGCACCGGTATTGCAAAGGTCATGGGTTCAAATCCCGTACAGGCCTGAAGTTTTTTTCAGGTCCTATTTTCAACTACTTCCACGACTAAAAATATTTTTTTCTGCTCGGAAGAGGGTTGCATCAAGTCCTATCAACGCCATTCGTCATTACAGAAGCATCTCGAATGTGGGAGACACAAATATGTTCTTGAATATGAAACTCTTTATGACCGCGCCGTGCTAGGGTATGCCTCTAGACTGGAGAAGGGACCGGGTGCTGTACCGGAACTGCGGGACATGGAAACCACCCCGTCATCGTCTGTAGCTTCTGTTGAAATGGGATGGGCCTTAAAACAGAGTCGTTCTCGCAATATCCGTTTCACTGATAAGCAAAAGTTTTAAATCGTATACCGTTACTGGCACTGGTGAATAATTGTACTAGACAGAACGATGAGAGAATATCCCTGCAGAAACAAACTTCAAATGATAAAAGACAAAGTAATTTAACAAAACTGGGTATAACTATGTTATTTGTTTCTGAAAAAGTTCTGCTGTTCGATCCGAAGTCATTTCGAAGGCAGGAATACTCCCGAACTCTCTGGTCACGCAATCTACATATTGCGTGATTTTATGTTTTCCGTGTGCTAAGAGTTTCTTGCCTAGGGAGAAGACATTTGCTCAAAGAAAAATTTACGTAATTTTGAAGATCATTCCTTCGGCAGTTTACATACGTAATTTGGTGGAATTCTGAATAATGGCACATGGTGAAAAAAGAGGTTTTCTTCACCGACACTTTTTTGTAACGGAAGAGAGCACATTGTTTTTTCGCATGGCTAAAAGCTTCTAAGTAACCAATTCCTACACAACTTACCTTTTACAGAAGACGAAGAGTCTATAAAAGAGCATACGTTGGTTAGATTTCCCTTGACTAAATATCTTTGAAATGCGAAGCGAGCGAAAGTGTTCAATTTTCGACACGTTATGACCCGATCCATCGATTCTAGAGGGTGAAAGCGAAAAGTTCGTTGTTAAGGATATCAAATAAAAGAACAGTTTTTTTATTAGATCAATTATCAATTACTTTGTGTGCCTAGTTACGATCGTAGTTACAATGTTTATCTTTTTCCTATTGGTTTGTAATCGGATCTTTTAGCGTCACCACGCGCATATAAAAGCTAAGTTAGAGTCCCTTTAAGCCAGAGTTTCGCAAGATTTCGCCTTGAATAGCAGTACCTTCGTTCTTTCGTTCTAAACCTTTGGCACAAGTGGAACCGATATGTAAGTAATTTTGTTAGTTTTATTTCAATGTGTTTAAGTTTAGTTTTTCACCTTGGGTGATAGCACACATTTGTGTTGTACAATAGTACAACTAATTATCTTGAGATCAAAAGAGTAATTTGAAAGAACTAAACGCTCAGACAGCAACGCCCACATTTTAGTCTTTGGGCTGTTAATCAGCCGCAAATGTTCATCGTGTAGCCGATCTTTGAATTTCGAGTAGTTTCAATTAAGCCTTTTATGATTTGTTTATGTTGATTTACGTTAATTGTTGTTATTTTAATCGCGTTATCGACATAGGCACGTAAAGCGTTTCTTTCATTCCTTTCGCACCAATTCAAGTAGATTCATGCATTCGTTATAATATTATTGTAATTTCAGTTTACGATCGTGATCGTCTTTGTGATCGTCTTCGTCATTGTCTTCGTGATCTGAATAAACACCGTTAACCGTCATCATGGTTTTACTACGACCTGTAAAATAGTCCCGACATCTGCGACACTTAGCAAACACGCCACATTCGTTTTTCTCGAAAAAAAAAAACACATTTGAGGAAAAAAAATACACAGTCTTTCTTGTCTTACTAGGGTCTACTTGTGTGCAAAATATGAGACAATTTGAATTTTTGACCCTTGCCATAAAAATTTCATTTTTGTTTGATTTTTGCACGGATGTCCTCTTAAAATCTCGAAAATATACAGGTAGATGACTTTTTTTTTTAATTTAAACACAGCAATAAAAATAAAAGCTTTTAAGGTGGAACGGATAAGAACCGAGACTCGAGAGAAATTTAGGGTCAAGACGGAAAAGAAACTGCTTATCCACTGAACAACTCAGGGGTCTTAGTATTGACTGAAACATTCAACGCAAACTCAAAACTTGTTTTAGAAGCGCACATCTAATACAATCCTTGGTTTTTACTTGAGGGATATTACAGTTTACCTCCGAAAGACGAAAGACCCCCAAACCCTTTTGAAAGGTTTCAGCATCGTGGAGTTCTCTGTTTTGACAATAGAGCCATTTCTAATTTCGGTTTTTCTTTGCTCGACACCGGAAATCTGTAAATATGAGCTATCATGTGACATTTTATTCCCTGAGCACAAGAAAAATTAGAAAAATGTGTTTAGATAAATGTTAGCAATTTCAAAATCGAAAACGAATTACTTTGGAAGCGAAACAAGACAGCGAATGTTTACATTACTTCATGGCCGCCATGTTGACACCCTTTGCATGGGCACCAACTTGGCGTTCCCATCCGAAGCGCTATAAAATCATGTCAGACATTCAGGCTAATAACTCATCAGGAGAAATGGCTACAGACCTGAAATTTGAGAAATATTCTACAATAGCTCATTCTTTCTAGCAATCGTTCTATGAAGACAACAATGAAAAACGGCGAAGACTACAACCAACGTGAAGGACCACAAAAATATAACTAATAATAATCAAAGATTGGTAAAGTGCGTTCCATCTTTAGTAAAAGTTTTCTATTTTTATTTTATTGATTGCGCAGAGAAAATAATCGGTGTCTTCAGCTCAAGGCGGCAAAGGAAACATTTGCAAGTGAGATCGAGGCTATTTGTGCCACATAGCCAGCCAGCCAGCCAGTCAGCCGGTCCAAAATGGCGCCCAGTGCCTGAGGAACTAGTCCATAAAACCCTCAAGAGTGAACGACACGATTAGTATGCGTTCCCCTTCGTCGAACGCAATTATATGACGAGGCAACGTTTTCTCTCGAGATTCCAGCAATGCAGATGCAGCGGTCCTATGAATGAAAGAAATCTCAGAACCAGACTGAAATGACTTTATAAGTGCAGAATTGATATCTGTGTCGTGTTTGTTAGCGCTTCTGTTACATGTCCAAAACTGAATATTTAATTTATTGCAATCACTAAATACGTACAAGGCGTGCAAAGGTGTAAACTATACAAAGGTCCGTGCAATATTATGGTAATACACGTTGGTGCAACGAGGCATGTGATACATAGTTGTGTTACATGTTCATAAAACGTTGGATATACGAGGACACTTTACCTGCTTTGAACAGTAAATTTCGTAGGCTTGAAAGAAATATACGCTCTCCAAAGGAATGCTTCCAAAGTCAACGTTAGAAAATTCCTAGATGTAATAAAGAAAAAAGAAGTCACTTACAAAGACAACTGAAATGTGCGTTAGAAAAACAAAATTTGGCCCCTCAACATATTTCAGATTTGTGCTGTTATCTTCTAAACGTATCTGGGGGTATACCCTACGGTATACATGAAGCGTTCGAGTAATCAGAACTGGGATTTGGATCCAATTTTGCAAGCTTTCTCTGCAAATTTTTAAGAAGGTTCTCTGGATAAACTTGGAATTCTGACCAGCATAACTTTTAAACGATACTTGACATAAAGGCTTGACAGCTCTGTTATTTACAGTTCTTTCTAGATTCCTTGATAATTCATGTACTCTCTGACACAGAGTCTGTCACGTGACCCTTCAATATAAAAGCTACCTGATCGTTAAGAAAGTCATTCAAGGTCTTTTCACTTCAGAGAACGCCACACTCTCAACTGACAAATTACAAACGAAATTCTGTTTTTGATGGTGTATACTGTGGCGGCAGTGATGTTCCTACTTGCACTCAGTTCATATTGCGTTGTAATAACAAACAAAATACTGCGAAAAAAATGCGTGCCTACAGTACCATCCACCAAAATTGTCAGGCCAACGAACCCGATGTCAATCATCCATGACCAAATATAGTCATAACATGAGATTAGTCAACCCACTCTGTGCAGTGAATCAAAGATTTTGATTGTTCACACAAGCAGCTATGACCGCATGGGTCTATAGCTGCTCGCTTGTATACATTTCTAGATCAGGTACACATGGTTTTAGTTCGGCTACACGACTCTCAAACGTCGCAACCTCAAGACAGCTGTGCACCCATGAACAGATTCAAAGCCATCACTCCCCAAGCTTATTGAAGCAGAGATATAAAAAACCGTTGATTCAATCAATTCCTTTTCATGATATTTTCTTCCATCATCTGATATCTCCATGTTCTATACAGGGTATCCACTGGTTAACCATACTGTCACTTTGAATTAACAATTAGTTTATACTTTAGCGTGCGCTCATGGCCGATATATGGGAAGTTTAGACAGCGACAGAGAAGTTGCTCGAGGCGTCGTTTTAAAAATTTCCACGCGCTCCACGTCTCCATGAACGCACGTATGAACCAAGTGTTTTATATATATTGTTTTCTAGCAATTTAAATCTACTAAGAAAAGACGGCGCTCCATAAATGCAAAACAGATCGAATTTTTACTAAAAAAATTTCTAAAGAGATAACAGTTTGACAACTTGCTCTTAAACTAAAACAAATAACAGTTTTAGCCAAAATGTACCTTTGAGTATTTTAAAATCTTATTGCCAAGTATTCTGTACTACTTTTATCTAAGATTTTGATCAATGGAGAACGGAGAATGGAGCCATTTAAAAATTCTGACCGCTGGGCTTTTGGTCCGTGCCCGGCAATCTGATCAGAGTGTTGACAACCGAGCAATATTATAGGCTGCACGGTACGGAGAATTTGTCCACTAAAAGCCAACTATCTTTGACATTTCTAAACAAACATCTGATAATTTTAACAAGTTTGAAAGAACCTGTCGGTGGAAATTCTCTGAAAATTTCTGACTGCCAGACATTTCATCTATTTTAGAACGTACCTGGTTGCAGGGCATTTAGAGACAGGGTATTCTGAAACTAGAAAAATTGATAGTTATAGCCAAAATGTTCTTTTAAGTATTTTGAAATCTGATTTTCGAGTATTCTCTAATATTTTTATCTAACATTTTTTATAAAGAAAAACTAAATATACCATTTATGAGCGAAAAATGTCTGAATTCTTTGCGTTTAAGCGAAATGCGTAATAGAATGGCCATGCTTAAGTCATTGTCTACCTTTTTTAGACGTCGAGGTCTAAAATAACCATTCAAGGCCAGGAGATTGGCATGCCCGCCCATGCCTATCTCTAGTGACTATATAAGCATGTACTTCATAGTTCATTTTGTAGCATGCGCGACACAAATCAATAAAAATTATTCAGAGAGAATCAAATTGTAAGAGTCGAAGAAATTAACCAGAGTTCCACAGGGTGGGGTAAAATTGGATGTAAGTAGAATTGATTGTGTATTAGAGAACTGAGAAAGGCAGATCGAGAGTCCTTGGTGCCTTTCGCTGAGTATGGTGGGCTTGATAGGGCATAGTTTTCTCCCTAAGTGCGACCCAACATTATTCTGAACTCTTCAGTAACGTTTTCGTTTTGCTCAGTTACTGTAATGTTCACAACATCACTAGTATGAAAATAGTAGCCTTGAAACTGTAATTTCAGTGAAAATTTAAAATTTACATTGGACTCTTCCATTCCAAGTATTGTGAAGCATTGAAGACGAGTGAAAGCGAATGCAATGAAGTTCTCTTAGTTTTTCCGATGATACATGGTTTTTTGCCGCAGATACATGGTAACCAGAAATTAGTGTTGTATGGTGAACAGCTTGTTCTTGATTCATTCCACTGTATGATTTTTGTTCTGATTGTCATGTTTTGTTTACTTTGAAAATCTAACACTATCGACCGTGTATTTGCTCCCCACAATTTCAGAAATACTATTAGAAGTGGTTAGGATTTTGAGACAAATTTATGTTAAATTCAACTGAAACATTGATACTAGTGATAAGGTTTGTTTTGTTTGCGGTAAAGAACTGCACTTGACTTGAAGATTAGCTTAATTGTTTTATAAAGAACGTTGAACTCTTTAAAAACATGTTTCAACAGCTCTTCTGTCATCTTCAGTTCTCAATAATTCAAAGTACAAAGTTGAATTTAAAGTGTGTAACAAAATGCTGATAAGACCTCTCACATTTTCAGACATCTACATAATTCTCCATTATGTTGCACCCTTTGTTCTGATAAGTGTTTCAGCATCTTGGATCACGCTTCCACAACTTTTCAACCTAAAATCAAAGAAGCTATCCACATTCAGCGGAAGAAACCTACACTTAATCATTAACTTTATTATGTTAATTTAAAACTTTCCTTGTAAATGTATACGTTGGTGTGTTACTATTGTTTGTTTTGTCCAATCAGCGCTTTGTTACACACTTTAAATTCAACTTTGTACTTTGTATTATTCAGAACATTCAACTCTGTAAATCACAGCAGTTATTCATTGCTCGTTGCCAGGTAGAAGGCTAAGCTATAAATTTTTTCAATTTGTTACTCAAAGAACAGCTTGGCGAAGAACGTGGAAATGAATTGCTTTTGTCAACCCCGTATTCCAAGGATCGCTTTGCCAGTCAATCATCAACCCTGCAGAGTGGTTCAAAGGCGATTGACGTGTTGGCAGCTGACTAGCGATAACAAGCACATGTAAAAAAGTTCTCGTAATTTTACACGTGTTCTGTTAAGGCTTTTCCCAAGGCTGAAAATCATTACAAAGCACCGCACTTCACATAATAAAAGCCTTCATCAGACAAGTGTATATGACATTTTGCATTTTGTTCCTCAATATAGAATGGATGAGAAGCAGTTAAAAGCAAGCTTAATGAAGTATTTCGGAGAGACGGCAGCAAAAATAACCAAAGAAGCAACCGAAGTTGAGATCAAACGCATTTATGCTGCATGGTCAGCAACATATGACGAGGTACTCTAAAATAGTAAAATAATAATAATAATGGTCTGGGCTACCATGTGGCACATTGCCGTTTGACCCACCCGACACCTGATTCATTATTCACGGTTGCGATTCGTGAATGTTTCGGTACTACCGGAACATTCGGGCAATATTCATAGATCCTAATTAAGGGAATGATTGTGCATTCTTAGTTCAAAACTTATTTAGTTTACCTTGTTCCCCAATATTTTCATTGTTTAAGTTCAAATTTTTTAGAGCAAAATCTCGATTTTGATTGAAAACAGATCAGCTTTTCGGGTTCGTAAAGTTACAGGAGCTCTCGAGGAAAAGGGGCTCAAGGCGACACCAGACTTGTGTCGTATTTATCGAACATCTAATCTTAATAACCGGCTTGGATTTTCTCATCATATAGGAACATTCAGCGGCGCGCACTTCATATTTCAAGCAATATCATCCAGAATACAGCACTGTCCTTGTTCATTGAAAATTTGGCTCCTGTACATAGAGCTGTACAAGTAATTAACTAGTACGAGTTCAAAACCGGTTAGGCTTAAACGAAGAAAAAACTATTTCAGCCAGCATACCTAGATGATAAAATATTTACAAGGGAGTTTTTTCGCTTAATAATCCGGAGGTTCAGCTTTGAAATTGGACGACCTAACAACAGTTCAAACCCCTTCTGCCATAAATATCCAGTTTAAAAGCTCAAGGAATCGCAAAATTCCCCCCCTTTCAAGATTTATTTTGACACTCATGTATAGTTCTAGTCCGAGAGTTTTTGTTGTGGATTGGCTGTCTGTCAAAGAACTGAACCAGAGGGGAACTTATAAAAAGAGATACTTAAAGTGTCTATGACACGAATTTTTTTTTTTGATTTTCTGGTTGATAGCGGTATTCAAAATTAAAATTAATCGACCTTAGCGCCTGGCGAGTTCTCCTTGTTCACTTTTTTGTGCATTGAAAGTATGATTTGGTGGCCAAAAAGTGTACCCCTAAAGCGCGCGGCCAAAACGATCGTATTACATAGCTGTGACGTGGGAAACTGCGAAGACACGTCGGCAACTATAATGAAGAGAGGAGAAATTCAGAGGAAAGGACGAACGTATTGCGTGGCCGGAGTGCCAAATGATGTTAGCTACAAGAATAATACACATATACCGAGTATTTCTATACACTACTTTCTAAAGGATGAAGCTGTGTGGCCAAAATGGATACGTTTCGATCGTTGTCATCGAGGAGATTTTACTCTTCAAAGTCATCGGCCTTATGCTCCGTACCGGCTTCGAAGATGGCTCTTACTAACACATACCACTAGTCAAATCAGGGGAAGATAACCAATGAATTCAGCTAAAAATAATGCCGATTAAGGGGGTCTCGGTTCCCACACCGAACACGATCGTTCAACATTCTTCTCGGCTGGCATTTCGCAAGCGAAGAATGGCGAGCTCCTTATTTTTGTCTATTTCACGCGCTAGAGATGTACTTACATTCCTTTTCTTTCCACATGACTACATTTGCGCTTTTCTTATCGTATGAAAATCGAACCAATTCTTGTTTCCATCGTATTTTAGTAACAGAACTACATCATTTGTAATAAAGTTCAAGCCTTTTCCCGAACTGGCCGATATCCTGTTGCGTGAACAGTGTGAAACCTCTGGCGGATACTGACATAAACACAAGCTCGAAGCGGCTGTGCATTCTCCTAACCTAGGTTTCCGAAAATCAATCCCATAAATTCGAGCCATAAATTCTCCCTGCTCTTAAGAAACTAAAGGTAGCAACAGTGGCAATGTCATTGTGATAACAACACTGCAGTGAGGTAAATAAAGAAACACAAGTGTTATTGAATTGGATAGTAGCGGGTCCAAGTGCTGTGTGAAAGTCGATGCGTATGAAATATTCATTTACCCATTGGGTGAAATGGGCCATATAGCAATGCTGCACTTAAACTAAAGAAGTTTCTCTCTATTAAAATCCCTCCTTGAGATGAACTTGATTAACTTGTAGAGCTTGCTGAAGGTAAGTATACATCGCTATCGGTAGTAATTTCAAAAACTCCGTGTCATAGGCACTTGAAGGTGATTCCTCAGAGAAAAAGGATCACAGAACAATTTTTTTCTAAAACGTTCCTTACATGTTCCCTACCAATATCTGTCTCGAAAAATACCAAAAAAAAAGGTAACCGTGTTTGCTTTAGAGATATGATGGGCCAAACTTATGCCTGTACTGACACTAATCACGCGCGTCATTTCATCGGTTCACGGTACATTCTGCGGTAGTTGGAACCAAAGGTTTTTAAAGTAACATTTCAAAAACAACGGTCTCTCTTTTCGGGAGTTATTCTTGTCAATGCAGTCTGGATGGATTTTAAGTCCGGAAAATTTGGCTTCGATATTTCTCAATTTGCAGGTAACTGAAAATTTGAGTTGATGTAAACAAGGTGGTTCTTAATTGAAATTAAGTTTCAGTTACTTAAGCATCCTAACCTTGAAGAGAAGTGACAATCGCAAGGAATTTAATATTTAATAATTAAGACGTTACTTCTCTACAAGATTAAACACTCGATAAAATTTCGGGCGACATGACTTAGGATTTCGGGCGACATGACTATGAATTTCAGGCAACATGACTATGGTTTTGGGCGACATGACTTCGGACGAGATGACTTTCGGGCGACTTGACCGTAAACCCTTTTGGAGAGCGTTGATTTCTTTCAAGCCTTCGAATTTTACTGTTCAAAACAGGTTAAGTGTCCTCGTCTATCCAACGTTTTATAAACACGACACAAATATCAATTCTGCATTTATATGAGACCTCTTTCATTTATAAGACCGCTACATCTGCATTGCTGGAATCCCTTCAGAAGAAAACGGATCTGCTAAGAATATTCCTAAATGTGAGTGGTAACTTGACTTTCGTAGAGTAAAATTTCAATATTTCACGGGTACTTTTCTATTTTTACATCAGTTAGCATGGAATCAAGCCAAATTTTCAATGACACCCTCATTGACATCTTTTGTTTTCCCATTACTTGTCTGCTTGATGTCATATTGATATTGTAAGGAGAAATTCTGTCTTGGTCACTCATGGGAGTTAAAAGGTTAACCTGTAACCTGTAACCCCAAGCGTACTCTCGATGTATCTAGAAATTCATTGAGCGAATTTGCAGAGAAAAGATTTGACACCAGAAAAAGATTTAAGGGTCAGATGCCAGATGTTAAGGGAATTTGTCAAGAAGGGTGTTACGTGAGTCTTCATTACGGTTTGAGTTTTCAAAAACACAAAAATAACCAAGCAAAAAACTTGCCAGAGGATTTTACACGTTTTTCCTTTTTTACAATCTTCATATGTCCTTAATGTAAAATCATCCTTTTTTTCATTTCTGTTAAAAAATATTATTATATCCTCAAAGGTTTATCAAAGTATGATGCTTAAAGGCTGGTGTCCGTTTTTGTTGTAGTTGTTTTTTTAAAAGCGTTTGAAAGATTCAAAACATTGTGAGCAAATTTATTCAACCACAGATGCTTTGGAACCGCTACCAAATGATTGTTTTTGTGTCAAGTCCAACAATTAGCCACAGAACAGACTCCCCGCGGACATCCGTGGGTCAATTATATTTGTGCCTCGGTAAACTCCTACGAAAGACCCACCAGTTTGAACCATTCTTATCATCTCCACGAAAGCAGATGAGCCGATACGTCCTGTAAGGAGCGCCCCACCACAAATCAAAGCATCGAATTGCCCTGATTTAATGTGATCGGCTGCCCGTTCAAAGACGTGCAGATGAACTCAGTATAGACCTCTTTCTTTTTTGCTTCCTTTAACATCTCAGCTGTGATGTTCAAAGCACATAGGTTGGTGTATCCGAGTTTCTTGAGCTCAACTCCAATCAGCCCTGTTCCGGCTCCAGCGTCAATGATTTTGATCTGATCCTTTGCCTTGTCTTGGTAAACTTCTTTAAGGGCGTTATGCAAAGATTCGGCCAGTGGCTTCGAATATGAAGCGCGAACCGCTGTACATTCCTATATGATGAGAAAGTTCAAGCTGGTTTTTAAGATTAGGTGTTCGATAAATACGACACTAGTCTGGTGTCGCCTTGGGCCCCTTTTCCTCGAGAGGTGCGGTAATTTTATGGACCCAAAAAGCTGATCTGTTTTCAATCAAAATCGAGACATTTCCTTAAAAAATTTGAACTTAAACAATGAAAATATCGGGACACAAGGTAAGATAAACTAGTTTTTGAGCTAATAAGGTACATGAAAAGATTACTCAGTTCTGATTGGTTAAGATAAATGAAGTTTTCAGATAATTCAATGCAGAAGAGAGTTGATTCAGTACAAAGAAGTAGCAAACCAGACCGAATAATTCCCTGAACTCTTTATTCGGATTTT